>NC_056446.1:3377245-3480854 GCF_018296145.1 Oncorhynchus tshawytscha | reverse complement strand
TAGAAGGTGTATTTCCTACTGATTAATAAACAGTGAGCTCTTGTCATTGAAGTGCCTTCCTAAATCTTCACCTGCCTCTTTAAAAGTAAATTGCCTTCCAGTTCCACCATAGATCTAAAAGCGTGAAGCTAGGAAGAGAAGGAATCAGGAAATAGGCTCTTTCATTCTTTTAATGTTCTCTCTGTCGCTTTGACTCCTGCTGACCCCTGGTCCAGGACACAAAGCAGAGAGGGACTGAAAGGGAAGGAGAGGCAGGGCACAGGACAGTGGCCTGTGAATACTGAGGTCTTGTGGAGTGGTCACTCTCTCCTCTAAGGGCTTGAACTGACATGTGTTACTGTAATTTAATTATACCAATGTGATTTCATTAATTGAATTCCCTTAATCAATTACATGAGAATTTGTAAGATTCTTGTATGCATAAAATAGACAGAGACCAGTCTTATCAATAATAGGTAACATAATTTATTCTCGGAGCACGCTCCCACGTTACCACGAGCAACAGTTTATATACAATAACATGACGTCATTTCATTGCTCCTAAAATTAATCTCCTCCTCCAGACCGGGTCAAAGGGAACTTTAAAGGTTCATTCTGAGTTCATTCTGACCATCTAGCACATACACAGGACACACAACACAACTGAATTAACTTTTGACTCAACATTATCGATTACCACTTAGCTGACAGTTCTAATTAACAGAAAACCTAGGAATGCACTCACTGCCTTATCTAAATCACCCCAGAGCTCAGTTTCGTCGGTTCAACCATAGGTTAACTACCTTATCTGTTTACTTAATCCACAAACCATTCCTTTCTTCCTAGTTGGAATGGTGTTCATTAACTTTAATTACTCCTTGTCCATGTCACACAATCCCTTCTTATGAACTCATATTGGTTAATCAGATATAATAAAACAGAGTATAAGTTTACTTAGTTACAGTTCCATTTAAAATGATTTGTTCAGTCATTTAATCATCATTTTCCTAACACATGGGAGCAAGGGACCTCCAAGAATCAAAGCAGAGGGGGGAGAGAGGAAGAGAGAGAGAGAGAGACAAAAAAGGAGGAAGAGAGAGTGGAGGTTAGGACAAGTGTCTTCAGTTCTATTAAGGACCTTGTACTACCTTGCCTGGTTCCGGGCCACTGGCATTCGTTCTTTTCTTTCTCTCCGCCTGTGGAACGCTTTCAACACCTTGTAAGAGTCCGTGTCCTGACAAATTGAGGCTATTCTTAGGGCAAAAGGAGGTGCAACTCAATATTAAGGTGTTCCTAATATTTTATCCACAATGATCATAGAAGTTCCTTATAAACTGCACAAACACCAGAAATGCTGTTGTTTTGACAAGTAGCAACGAATCACTGATATCGATTAAGGGGGAAAATCAGGTTGCACTTGCTGTTAAACTAACACAACTAAAAAAAAACATGGAAATGGGAGATATCTTTTACCTCACTGGTTAGAGGACAACCTGAAGAAGACAGACAGCTACATTTTGAAGCATACATTTTGAATCAAGTGGGTCACCAACGTGGTAAGTGTTACACAACTCTTTTTTTTTGTTAGTCACTTTTTGTTAAATCACAAAAATAGTACTCATACATTTCAAAGCCTGGATTTTTCCCCTGATGAGGAGATATAGATATATATACTGTATATCAAATGAACAGGGGACAAACGTTTAGGGTTCTACATTGTGACATTAAAATACTCCTACAATGTTAAAACATTCTACATTGTGACATTAATTCATTGACATCATGAAACAACTCCATGTATTTTCTGATGTTTGATCAGAAATCTTTTATCAGTGAATCTCTTGTCACATTGATCACAGCTATGAGGTTTCTCACCAGTGTGTGTTCTCAGATGTACTATCAGGCTGTTTGGCTGAGTAAAATTTTCCCACATTGATCACAGCCATAAGGTTTGTCTCCAGTGTGAATTCTCTGATGTATTTTAAGGTCCACTGAAGAGGTGAATCTCTTCCCACAGTCAGAGCAGCAGTGAGGTTTCTCTCCAGTGTGTATTCTCAGGTCTACTTTCAGTGAATTTGATCTTAATTAATTAAAACTTCTTGGAACTACCGCTCCCGGATCCGGGAGAATTGTCATCAACTGACACTAATTAGCAAAACGCAACGGACAAAAAATATTACTCGAAAATATTCATATTCATGAAATCACAAGTGAAATATATTGAAACACAGCTTAGCCTTTTGTTAATCACCCTGTCATCTCAGATTTTGAAATTATGTTTTACAGCCAAAGCAAGACAAGCATATGTGTAAGTTTATCGATAGCCTAGCATAGCATTATACCTAGCTAGCAGCAGGCAGCTTGGTCACGAAAATCAGAAAAGCAATCAAATTAAATTGTTTACCTTTCATGAGCTTCGGATGTTTTCACTCACGAGACTCCCAGTTAGATAGCAAATGTTCCTTTTTTCCATAAAGATTATTTTTGTAGCCGAAATAGCTCCGTTTGTTCTTCACGTTTGGCTGAGAAATCGATCGGAAATTGCGGTCACGACAACGCCGAAAAATACTCCAAATTTGATCCATAATATCGACAGAATGGCAAATGTTTTTTATAATCAATCCTCAAGGTGCTTTTCAAATATCTATTCGATAATATATCAACCGGGTCAGTTGGCTTCTTAGTAGGAGCGAGATAAACAATGGCCGCATTTGTCTATTACGCACATATAACTCTGAGAGCCACCAGCTGACCACTGACGCAATGTTGTCGCTCACGCTCATTTTTCTAAATAAAAGCCTGAAACTATGTCTTGTGACACTAGATACACTAGGGAAGCCATGGAAAAAGGAATCTGGTTGATATCCATTTCACTGCTCAATAGGGACGCATAGGAACACAGAGGTTTCTAAATAAGAGTCACTTTTTGATTGGATTTTTCTCAGGCTTTCGCCTGCAATATCAGTTCTGTTATACACAGACAATATTTTTACAGTTTTGGAAACTTTTGTGTTTTCTATCCTAAGCTGTCAATTATATGCATATTCTATTATCTGGTCCTGAGAAATAGCCCGTTTACTTTGGGAATGTTATTTTTCCAAAAATGAAAATAGTGCCCCCTAGTTTCAAGAGGTTTTGAGTAACTCTTCCCACACTCAACAGTGGTGAGGTTTCTTTCCTGTGTGTTCTCGCTGGTGTTTCTTGATGTGTTCTGATCTGGAGGAGACTTCTCTGCCTCATCAGCATCATGATGTTGTTGAGGCTCCCCAGCAGACCCGCAGTCTCTCCTGTGTGAACGATAAAGTCAGACAGATGGTTAAAGGCCCACAACAGCAGAAATCGACTGTTTATTTGAGGTAAAAGGTGATGCCCAGAGCAAACCCATGAAGTTGTACAACAATTGATGTCTGTTAAATTTGACACTTGTCTTAAGACAGTCAAGTGAGCAACAATAGTCATATTTTGTCTTGTTTTCACATTATTAGTAACATTGATGATTGTAGGCTAGAATTAAGTTATTACAGTTACTGAACCCCTAAGCAGTGTGCCAGACGACTTTTGGTCTCCAATATAGGCCCTTTCTGTGTTAGCTAAAATTGCGGCACGAGGGCGATGCACATGCAATCTGGTTGTAGAAACTCCTCCATACTAATGAGGATACCACTAGTTATGGATGTAGTATATCTGGTAATGAGGAAACCACTAGTTATGGATGTAGTATATCTGGTAATGAGTGATGTACAGTGATGTATCTGCATGGAGCAAAAATGGTGAGCGAAGATTTGAGTGTTCCTCAATGTATTCTGAATATTACAGCGCATTATCAGCACAAGATCGGGAGTGCTACTCAAGGTAACTCACATTAAGCTCTGTGTCTATTTACTCATTTACCACCGTGGGGGAAAACTCAGGGGAGTTCTCATAGTCTGACAGCAAAAATAGTCTCCATTTCCAGGTTGCTTATGAGCGCATTTCACACTACATTTGGATTATAATTTTAAGGCTCGTTTGAATGTCCTGATTAATATGTTTGTGTTATTGTCGCAAATCGACGGCTTTATACTTAAAAACAACCAGTAAAATGCTCTTTGGCTAGTTTTCCATCAGCCTGACAATGAGGGTTTGTACACTAAGTGTTAAACAAATTGGCCCATAACATAGACCTACTGTAGGACCCATAACATCACCTAACAATAACATAGACCTACTGTAGGACCCATAACTTCACCTAACAACAAAAGACCTAAGTCTATAAATAATTTAATATTTCAGGCGAAACATAACTAAAATGTCTTTGTCATGACGTTTCATAACCTGATCACCAGATCATTTTGTGAATAATCCCACTAGGCTACTTTGTAATGTGTTGTCATTCCAAATGGCCTGAATAAAGGAAAATAGCTCTGTGTGTTGTACAATAGCCTATCCATCAAGGAACAGTTCTCTACACATTATGAGCTAAGTATCTCTGTGTGCAAACAGATTAACGAGACCCTACTGTAAATCAAGCAGACAATAACACATTATAAACATCAATTTGCTAGGGATGTTGGATCCAACATGGAGCACAGCATTATTAATCTATCCATCGTGTTCGATTTCAAAAATGGTTTACAGCGAAAGCACAACATATAATTATGTTAGATCACCGCCAAGTAAAACAAACACACAGCCATTTTTCCAGCCAAAGATAGGAGTCACAAAAAGCTGAAATATAGATAAAATTATTCACTAACCTTTGATGATCTTCATCAGATGACACTCATAGGACATCATGTTACACAATACATGTATGTTTTGTTCGATAATGTGCATATTTATATAAAAAAATCTGAGTTTACATTGGCACGTTACGTGCAGTAATGTTTTGATTCCAAAACATCCGGTGATTTTTCAGAAATACTCATAATAAACATTGATAAAAGATACAAGTGTTATTCACAGAATTAAAGTGACTTCTCCTTAATGCAACCGCTGTGTCAGATTTTTTTTTAACTTTACGGAAAAAGCATAATCTGAGAACGGCGCTCAGAGCCCAATCCGGCCAGAGAAATGTCCGCCATTTTGGAGTCAACAGAATTTAGAAATAACAGTATAAATATTCACTTACCTTTGATGATCTTCATCAGAAGGCACTCCCAGGAATCCCAGTTTGACAATAAATGACTGATTTGTTCCATAAAGTCCATCATTTATGTCCAAATAGCCACTTGTTGTTAGCGTGTTCTGCCCAGTAATCCATCTTCATGAGGCGTGAGCACTTCGTCCAGACAAAAACTCAAAGTTCCGTTACAGGTCGTAGAAACAAGTCAAATGATGTATGGAATCAATCTTTAGGATGTTTTTAACATAAAACATCAATAATGTTTCAACCGGAGAATTCCCATGTCTGAAGAAAAGCACTGTAACGAGAGGTAACTCTGTCGGCAGTGCGCATCATGAGCCTGAGACACTCTGCCAGACCACTGACTCAAACAGGTCTCATGAGCCCCTCCTTTATAGTAGAATCCTCAAACCAGTTTCTAAAGATGGTTGACATCTAGTGGAAGCCGTATGAAGTGCAACTTGACTCCATAGACACTGTTTATTAGGTAGGCCAAGCATTGAAAAGCTACAAACCTCTGTCCCACTTCCTGGTTTTCTCAGGTTTTCACCTGTCATATGAGTTCTGTTATACTCACAGACATCATTCAAACAGTTTTAGAAACTTCAGAGTGTTTTCTATCCAATACCAATAATAATATGCAAATATTAACATCTGGGACCGAGTAGGAGGCATTTCTCTCTGGGCATGCTATTCATCCAAAAGTGGAAATGCTGCCCCCTATCCCAAAAAGGTTAAGTTAAAAAACTCAGTGAACCAACAGATGGTCATTTACAAAGGTAATATACTAGTGCAAGGACGTTTTCTATGCTTAAGTGGAAAGTTGTTTGATACCTCATTTGGTTTTCTCATCTGAAGCATAGCTTCATGAGCTTTAACGGAAAAACAACTGGCATTTAGAAAGTTTGAGGTGAGGGAGAAAGTGTGCTGGAACAAGTATTGTTAGCATTATTAAGTATCTTGCTAGCTGGATAGAATTCTCCATTAGCTAGCCAGAGAAATGTTGAGCAACATTAGCCATCTTAACTGATTGTGAAGACTTCCACCGAAGTTGGTCCCTCTCCTTGTTCTGGCGGCGAACGGCGGTCGAAGTCACTGACCTTCTAGCCATCACTCATCCTCTTTTCATTTTCCATTGGTCTTGTCTTGTATCACACCTGGTTACAATCCCATCAATTACATGTTGTGTATTTAAACCTCTGTTTCCCCTCATGTCCTGGTCGGTGATTCTGTAAGGGGGTAGTTTTCCTCTCCTGCGTCTGACTTCTCTGCCGCCAGTATGCACCCCCTTACACTGATCAAATAATTGAGTTTATGGTGTGAAAATGAGCTGGCTAATAAAGTCAGACAGCTAACGTTAGCTAGCTAACGTTACAACATCAGATGAGCTAACATTAGTAACCTAACCAATTCGCTATAGTAATAACTGGTATGCGGCTCCTTGCCGTTGTTGTGCTGAAAATCTCCCTCCTGCCAGAATTCCACACCCCTTCGCATGAATGCGCACACAATCAATTCTTCATTGCTGCAACTTGCTTGCTAGTTGAGATTTCTGCTCTTTACTCCATTGTCAAGTATAGCAAATAGTTCACTGATCTTAGTAGCAGAATTTTTTTATTTATTTGTGTCCTTTCATCGCGGGGGAGGCACCAGTAATGTCTGCAGTTTTCAGTTTGGCTATGTGTTTCAAGTGTATTAGTTTATAAATACATCTCTTTGACAAAATCCATCATCTCTCACATGTCTTATTCGACTTGTTCTGAAATGTTTATTGCTTGCCTACATTTTACTCCCTCCTCTATGTTTAATATAACACACATACATTACTTATTGATTTCGGTTGATTATCCTGACGTGAAGTTTGTTCTATAGAAAGTATTTGACTCTGATGTGTGCCACAGAAAATATTTCACTCTAGTGACAAAATTAAGGAAATTAAAAGGGGGGAGTGAGGATTTTGGCAAGGCCATTTCCTTGCCTGCCGAACCCCCCTTCTAATTTCCTTAATTTTGTGGCTAGAGTCAAATACTTTCTGTGGCACACACTACTGGTCAACATGAGCTACCAACATGATTCGGAAGTGTGCCGGGCCTTGCAGCCCCAAGATAGAAGGGGAAGGGGGGGCTCGGGAACACTCGTTCGTCTGATGATGGCACTCATCCTAAGGAATCCAGAAATCCCTGAAGTGTGTATTTCCGAGGAGAGCCGAAAACACCCGAGGTTCCCCGAGAATCATCAACGACGGGTGAATTGGATACTCCTGAGCCTATGCAACTGGGAAGAGCTAGGTTATTGGTTGGGGAACGCTCATGTAGGCAGAGTTGTGGAGGGGCAGGACATAATAGTTACCTGTCCTGTTAGGAAACCCTTGTCTCTGGTGGGTACAAGTGCTCTGGTGAGCCAGACTGGGAGTTCCCTAATATCATGACACAAGACGAGACCCAGATGAAGACACAGGGGGCAGATGGTTGGAGTCTTACAATATTTATTAATCCAATAGGGTAAGGCAAGAGAATAGTCGTGGACAGGCAAAAAGGTCAAAACAAGTTAAATGTCCAAAAGGTACTGAAGGGAAGGCAGAATCCAGGTCAGGGCAAGCAGGATGATCAGGCAGGTAGGAAAGTAGTCCAGAGTCAGGCAGGGGTCAAAACCGGGAAGGCTAGCAAAAGGAATACGGGAAAACACACTGGTTGACTTGACTTAACATACAAAACAAACTGGCACAAAGAGACAGGAAACACAGGGATAAATACACAGGGCGTGACACTACCACTGTATCATCAAAGCTAAGTAAGTTTCAGAGATTGTCAGAATATGAATGTTATCTGTTGCTAGCAAATTTTTGATTTCATGAACCTTGTTTCTTAATTTTTGGGATAGGGGGCAGCATTTTGACTTTTGGATGATAAACATGCCCAGAGTGAACTGCCTCCTACTCTGTCCCAGATGCTAATGTATGCATATTATTAGTATTGGATAGAAAACACTCTGAAGTTCCTAAAACTGTTTGAATGATGTCTGTGAGTATAACAGAACTCATATGTCAGGCAAAAACCTGAGAAAAAAATCCAACAAGGAAGTGGGACATCTGAGGTTTGTAGTTTTTCAACTCAGCCCCCATTGAAGATACAGGGTGATATTAGTTATGTTTAACTTCCCAGGGCTTCCACTAGATGTCAACAGTATTTAGAAACTGTTTTGAGGATTATACTCTAAAGGAGGGACTCATAAGGGCTCTTTGAGTGAGTGGTCTGGCAGAGTTTCACAGCCTCGGTCTGGCGCGCACAAGTGAAAGGTAGCTACGTTCCACTTCATTTGTACAGACAACGGAATTGTCCGGTTGGAACATTAATGAAGTTTTATGTTGAAAACATCCTAAAGATTGATTCCATACTTAGGTTGGCATGTTTCTAAGGAATGTAATGGAACTTTTAAACTTTTCGTCCAACGTTTGGCGCGACCTGAACGCACTTTTGGATTTGTTTATCAAACGCCCACCAAAAGAAGATATTTGGACATAACTGATGGACATTAATCGAACAAATCAAACATTTATGGTGGAACTGGGATTCCTGGGAGTGCATTCTGATGAAGATCATCAAAGGTAAGTGAATATTTAAAATGCTATTTCTGAGTAATGTTGACTACCCAATATGGCGAGTATCTTTTTGGCTGCTTTGTTGTCTAAAGGCTGTACTCAGATTATTGCATGGTTTGATTTCTCTGTAAAGTTTTTTGTTAAATCTGACACAGGGGTTGCATTAAGGAGAAGTCAATGTAAAGTTCCATGTATAATAGTCGTATCTTTATCAATGTTTATTATGAGTATTTCTGTAAATTGATGTGGCAATATCTCTGCGATATCACCGCATGTTTTAGAACTACTGAACGTAACGCGCCAATGTAAACTCAGATTTTTTCACATGAACTTTATCAAACAAAACATACATGTATGGTGTAACACGAAGTCCTATGAGTGTCATCTGATGAAGATCATCAAAGGTTAGTGATTCATTTTATCTCTATTTCAGCTTTTGTCACTCCTCTCTTTGTCTGGAAAAAATTGATGTGTTTTTCTGTGGCTTGGTGGTGACCTAACATAATCGTTTGTGGTGATTTCGCTGTAAATCCTTTTTGAAATCAGACACTGTGGCTGGATTAACGATAATGTTATCTTTAAAATGGTGTAAAATACTTGTGTGATTGAGGAATTTTAACTATGAGATTTTTGTTGTTTTGAATTTGGTGCCCTGCACTTTCACTGGCTGTTGCGGGGGTTCCGCTAGCGGAACCAGTCCTAGACAGGTCAATGTTAACGTGGGCTATTTTTAGTACTTTTCTGGAATGCTTGATTGTTTTCGTTGCTTTACTGGGAAGCTTAGCAGAAGTAGACATTCTGATGTTATTTATGTTAGTGCTGGGTGAACTGCACACAGTGGACTTCCTACTAGGGTACAACGCCTCACTACTAACAATATAACTCTGGTTCATAAGCACTCGATTACTGCATGCAATAGCTGGAGGATCAGCAGAAGCAGGTGTCTCCTAACGCCCCTCGGATAATGTACATTTTCTGAAGCATTAGGACAACTCAGTGACACAATGGTAGGGATTAACTGAGCTAGGCTTTGATCATTGATAAGGAACCCAAATGTTGTTTTCCAGAAGGTATCGAAATTGTTAATAAATGTTACACCCACAGAGCTGCAATAAACACAAAGCCAGCTATTGAGGGCTGAAAGTCTGCTGTTCAATGCCACGATTTATGGAGGGCACAGGGCCAGATATTATGGGGTGTTTGTTGGTGTCATTTAGAGAACCAATCAGTTCTTTAAAATTAATTTTAATCTGTTCTGAGCTGCCCTTCATAATGTTATTGAATCCCACATGAATAATGACAGACTAAATTTCCTGATGCAGGTTTAAAATGTTTGGGAGCAGCTTATTGATGTCCTGGTGCAGGTTTAAAATGTTTGGGAGCAGTTTATTGTTGTCCTGGTGCAGGTTTAAAATGTTTGAGAGCAGCTTATTGATGTCCTGGTGCAGGCAGGTTTAAAATGCAGGTTTAAAATGTTTGAGAGCAGCTTATTGATGTCCTGATGCAGGTTTAAAATGTTTGGGAGCAGTTTATTGATGTCCTGATGCAAGTTTATAATGTTAAGGAGCAGATTATTGATGTCCTGGTGCAGGTTTAAAATGTTTGGGAGCAGTTTATTGTTGTCCTGATGCATGTTTTTAATGTTTTAGGAGCAGTTTATTGATGTCCTGATGCAGGTTCATAATCTTTGGGAGAAGCTTATTGATGTCCTGATGCAGGTTTATAATGTTAGGGAGGAGTTTATTGATGTCCTGATGCAGGTTCATAATGTTTGGGAGCATCTCATTGATGTCCTGATGCAGGTGTATAATGTTTTGGAGCAGGTTATTGATGTCCTGATGCAGGTTTATAATGTTAGGGAGCAGTTTATTGATGTCCCGATGCAGGTTTAAAATGTTTGGGAGCAGTTTATTGATGTCCTGATGCCGGTTTCTAATGTTTGGGAGCAGATTATTGATGTCCTGATGCAGGTTTAAATTGTCTGGGAGCATCTTATTCATGTCCTGATGCAGGTTCATAATGTTTGGGAGCATCTCATTGATGTCCTGATGCAGGTGTATAATGTTTGGGAGCAGACGATCAATGTCCTGACGGTGGTTTATTATGTTTGGGAGCAGTTTATTGATGTCCTGATGCAGGTTTATAATGTTTGCGAGCAGTTTATTGGTGTCCTGATGCAGTTTTTGTATGTTTGGGAGCAACTTATTGATGTCCTGATGCAGGTTTATAATGTTTGGTAGCAGCTTATTGATGTCCTGATGCAGGTTTATTATGTTTGGGAGCAGTTTATTGATGTCCTGATGCAAGTTTATAATGTTAAGGAGCAGTTTATTGATGTCCTGGTGCAGGTTCATAATCTTTGGGAGCAGCTTATTGATGTCCTGATGCAGGTTTATAATGTTTGGGAGCATCTTATTGATGTCCTGATGCAGGTTTATATTGTTAGGGAGGAGTTTATTGATGTCCTGATGCAGGTTTATAATGTTGGGGAGCATCTTATTGATGTCCTGATGCAGGTTTATAATGTTTGGGAGCATCTCATTGATGTCCTGATGCAGGTGTATAATGTTTGGGAGCAGACGATCGATGTCCTGATGGAGGTTTATAATGTTAGGGAGGAGTTTATTGATGTCCTGATGCAGGTTTCTAATGTGTGGGAGCAGATTATTGTTGTCCTGATGCAGGTTTATAATGTTTGGGAGCATCTCATTGTTGTCCTTATGCAGGTTTATAATGTTTGGGAGCAGTTTATTGATGTCCTGATGCCGTTTTTGTATGTTTGGGAGCAACTTATTGATGTCCTGATGCAGGTTTATCATGTTTAGGAGCAGCTTATTGATGTCCTGATGCAGGTTTATAATGTTTGGGAGCAGACTATCAATGTCCTGACGGTGGTTTATTATGTTTGGGAGCAGTTTATTGATGTCCTGATGCAGGTTTATAATGTTTGGGAGCAGACGATCGATGTCCTGACGGTGGTTTATAATGTTTGGGAGCATCTCATTGATGTCCTGATGCAGGTGTATAATGTTTGGGAGCAGACGATCGATGTCCTGATGGAGGTTTATAATGTTTGGGAGCAGACGATCGATGTCCTGATGGAGGTTTATAATGTTTGGGTGCAGACGATCGATGTCCTGATGGAGGTTTATAATGTTTGGGAGCAGATTATTGATGTCCTGATGCAGGTTTAAAGTGTTTAGGAGCAGCTTATTGATGTCCTGATGCAGGTTTATAATGTTTAGGAGCAGCTTATTGATGTCCTGATGCAGGTTTATAATGTTTGGGAGCAGTTTATTGACGTCCTGATTCAGGTTTATAATGTTTATGAGCTGCTTTGAATATTTGAAAGAAAATGTGCCTTTAAAAACTGCAAAGCCTATAACCCGCGATGGGATTGAATCGTGGTCCTAGTTTTTCAACACTTACACCCCAATGTGTTGAGCAGTTTTTATCCAATGGCCTAAAGTGCTACTCTCCTTCCTTTTTTGTCATGTTAATACCACTGAACATGTTTTTCCTGCTGTACAATCTCAAAAGTATGACATTAGCAGAATGTAACTTAGGGACCAACCTTGTGTAAAACACCCCAAAGGACTGTGAAGGAAATTTTACTTTGTGAAGAAACAGTCTTGAAAATGTTCATCTTGACTTTGGTGTCCTAAACAATCCTTGGTTCCTGCCTGAGCCTGGTAAAGATATGGGGGGGCGTCATGACCTCCTCCTTTGGATCATCTAGCAGAACATCCAGAATATGTTCTATAAGTTAAGATAGGAGACGGAGCCAGGCATGCCGGAACCAACCCTATGAACTATGTCTATGTAACGTGTCTGTAACCAATATATAAGAGAACTAATGGGACAGCCCCGTCGGAGCTCCTGATCGATATGTGCACTTTTGTGTATTGAGTTGGTTGGAACCTCTCCAACGCCTGACAATAAAGGATGATTAATTTAATATTGACTTTGAGTGTCCCTGTGTAGTATTTCCACGACAGGACTAACAAAATCAGTGGCAGTTTCCCAGACACAGATTAGGCTTAGTCCTGGATTTAAAATAACTTCAGATGAAGATGATCTATTTAGCTTTTTAGTCCAGGACTATGCTTAATCTGTGTCTGAAAGAAACTGCCCCATAAAGCATGTCATGCACTGACCTATGCTTTATATTAGAATAAGATAGTAAGTTGAGCTCATTATTAACGCATGTCAGATTTTCAACACAGGTTTTATTGATTGGGTGGTGAGGGTTGGCGTGGGCAGATCCCTCCGGAGGCACCAGTAATATAAAACAAAGAGAAGAGCGAAAGCATGCTATAATACAGGGACAAAAATATAATGAGCCAATAAATCAAATAAAAGTACAAAGAAATACGTTCTGTTACATTTTTTGTTTGAATTACTTTTTTTTGTTGACAAATGGTAGAAGCCTGAAACGAACATTTTAGACCAGGGCTAAGCGAGTGTTCACAATGCCTAGAGTCCTCACTGTCCAATCACAAAAGCTACACTGTCACCTAATTTACATATGCTCGTGATGCCTGTGACGCATTCATACTTTCATCCTTCCAACCAAAATAATTGATTCTGTTCTTAAACATTGGTTGCTATGACTATCAAAAATAGCTGCTATGCAAGCTGACTAATGTCGTCTCACTAAAATCCTACTGAAGTTACAAAAACTCTACAGCTGGAATGGGATAAAATGCATAGAATTAAAATAGCCTAGTAATAATTTTATAGGATCTCTATGAGCAGACACTGCATGTTTCTCTGTTTCCATAGCTTTTCCATTGACATTTAATTGGATTCAGAGATTCAGAAAACATGCATCGCATTCTTTTTAAAGGGGAGAGATTGAATTTCAAAAGGTCAGACAGGCAGACAACAAGGTTTATGCAATCCATCACTGTTGGAAAGCAAATGCTAGACTAGAAGAAAGGGGAAATAATGTGTTGATAAATGTCAATGCTTATAACATTGGTCGCACGTTGTGTTTGTCCGTTAGCTCAGGGCTTTGGAAAGTGTGAATCCTTAGCCCAGGGCTAAAGCTTACCTCCGGGTTAAACTGAAGAGGATCAAATTATGCCCTTTCTATGCTAAAAGCACCACCACCATTTTATCTATACTTCGAGCTAACAAAAACAATGAAGAAGCATATTATAGCTGGCTACGTGTTCATGTGCCAGAGACACCTTGAACATTTCTCTCGACCCTCTAACACAGGCCTGGGCATTCCCAGTCCTTGGGGGCCTGATCGGTGTCACACTTTTCCCCAATCCCAAGCAAACAACCTTATTTAAATTAATTGCATTAGTAACACAATATACGCACTGCAGCAACTAAACAGGTTTCTATGGTGACGACATGCTACAGCAGTGCCTGGCTGAAAGAGTGTAATGCATCTCTTTAAATTTGTAATAAAATTGTACAGGGGACAATATATTTCATTTGGTTAAAATAAAATTAAACTCTACACACATTGCACGTAAATGGCGCAGAATTTTTTGTTTCCATTTAGTAGGGCTGCTACATGATGTCTGATCTCAGGTAAAATCCTGCCATTGCGCACTCGACCAAGGCACTTCACCCCTAAAGTGTTCTTGGGGCACTGCTCTGTGGCTACCCGTTGCTCTGTGGCTGCCGGTTGCTCTGTGGCTGCCCGTTGCTCTGTGGCTGCCCGTTGAATAAAGTAGTAGCAGTGGTGGAAAAAGTAACCATTATATATATATATTTCACCTTTATTTAACCAGGTAGGCCAGTTGAGAACAAGTTCTCATTTACAACTGCGACCTGGCCAAGATAAAGCAAAGCAGTGCGACAAAAAACAACAACACAGACACATGGGATAAACAAACGTAGTCAATAATACAATATAAAAATGTGTATACAGTGTGCAAATGAAGTAAGGAGCTAAGGCAATAAATAGGCCGACAGTGGCGAAGTAATTACAATTTAGAAATTTACACTGGAGTGATATATGTGCAGATGAGGATGTCCAAGTAGAAATACTGGTGTGCAAAAGAGCAGAAAAACAAAGCCAAATATGGGGATGAGGTAGGTAGTAGGTTGGATGGGCTATTTACAGATGGGCTGTGTACAGGTGCAGCGATCGGTAAGCTGCTGTGACAGCTGACGCTTAAAGTTAGTGAGGGAGATATGTCTCCAGCTTCAGGGATTTTTGCAATTCGTTCCAGTCATTGGCAGCAGAGAACTGGAAGGAAAGGCGGCCAAAGGGGGTGTTGGCTTTGGGGATGACCAGCGAAATATACCTGCTGGAGTGCGTGCTACGGGTGGGTGTTGCTATGGTGACCAGTGAGCAAAGATAAGAAGGAGCTTTACCTAGCATAGACTTATAAGATGACCTGGAGCCAGTGGGTCTGGTGATGAATATGTAGCGAGGGACAGCCAACTAGAGCATACAGGTGACAGTGGTGGGTGGTACGAGGGGCTTTGGTGACAAAAAGGATGGCACTGTGATACACAGCATCCAATTTGCTGAGTAGAGTATTGGAGGCTATTTTGTAAATGACATCGCCGAAGTCATCCTTGATGGTAGGATAGTCAGTTTTACGAGGGTATGTTTGGCAGCATGAGTGGAGGCTTTTTTGTGAAATAAGAAGCTGATTTAGATTTAACTTTGGATTGGAGATGCTTAATGTGAGTCTGGAAGGAGAGTTTACAGTCTAGCCAAACACCTAGGTATTTATAGTTCTCCACATATTCTAAATTAGAACCGTCCAGGTTAGTGATGCTAGTTGGGCGGGCGGGTGCGGGCAGCGATCGATTGAAGAGCATGCATTTAGTTTTACTAGCATTTAAGAGCAGTTGGAGGCCACACAAAAGAACAAAGAATCACCCGCAACAAGAGTGACATCATTGATATATACAGAGACGAGAGTCTGCCCGAGAATTGAACCCTGTGGCTCCCTCATAGAGACTGCCAGAGGTCCGGACAACAGGCCCTCTGATTTGACACACTGAACTCTATCTGAGAAGTAGTTATTGAACCAGGCGAGGCAGTCATTAGAGAAACCAAGGCTGTTGACTCTGCCGATAAGAATAAGGTGATTGACAGAGTCGAAAGCCTTGGCCAGGTCGATGAAGACGGCTGCACAGTACTGTCTCTTATCGATGGCGGTTATGATATCATTTATGACCTTGAGTGTGGCTGAGGTGCACTCGTGACCAGCTCGGAAACCAGATTGCATAGCGGAGAAGGTACGGTGGCATTCGAAATTGTCGGTGATCTGTTAGTTCACTTGGCTTTCAAAGACTTTAGAAAGGCAGGGCAGGATGGACATAGGTCTGTAACAGTTTAGGTCTAGAGTGTCTCCCCCTTTGAAGAGGGGTTGACCGCGGCCGCTTTCCAATCTTTAGGAATCTCAGATGTTACGAAAGAGAGGTTGAACAGAGTAGTAATAGCGGTTGCAACAATGGCGGCCGGTTGCTGCGGTGGTGCAGAGCTGTTGGCCGGGGTTGGGGTAGCCAGGTGGAAGCATGGCCAGCCATAGAGAAATGCTTATTGAAAATCTCGATTACCATAGATTTATCAGTGGTGACAGTGTTTCCTAGTGTCAGTGCAGTGGGCAGCTGGGAGGAGGTACTCTTATTCTCCATGGACTTTACAGTGTCCCTTTACAGTCTGCCCAAACTTTTTGGAATTAGCACTGCAGTTTTCATACTTGAGTAAAAGTAAAGATGAATTCATAAAAAATGACTCAAGTAAAAGTAAAAATCACCCAGTAAAATCTTACTTGAGTAAAAGTAAAAAAGTATTTGTTTTTAAATATACTTAGGCATCAAAAGTTAAAGTGTGTATATATATAATTTCAAATTCCTTATATTAAGCAAAGCAGACGGCACGATTTTCTTGTTTTTTTTAAATTTAAGGATAGCCAGGGGCACACTTCAACACTCAGACATAATTTACAAACAAAGCATTTGTGTTTAATGAGTCCGCCAGATCAGATGCAGTAGGGATGACCAGGGATTTTATTTTTTAGTGAATGAATTACACCATTTCCTGTCCTGCTATGCATTCAAAATGTAACGAGTACTTTTGGGTGTCAGGCAAAATGTATGGAAAGTACATTATTTTCTTTAGTAAAGTAGTGGAGTAAATGTAAAAGTTGACAAAAATAGAAAAAGTAAAGTACAGATACTGAAAAAAACGACTTAAGTAGTACTTTAGAATTTTTACTTAAGTACTTCACACCACTGAGTAGTAGCAAAATAAAGTAAGTAGGTTGAGGAGCAGTCATGTCTCTCCACTCTATTTATAAAATGTACCATGTTTACTGGTGAGTTGCTGGTCTGGCAACCACTTTCAGTGGATACAAAGTCTCTAAGGCTGAAAACATCAACAACACAAACACGACTTCAAATCCCTGCAATTGGCACTTCTACAGAACAAGGTGTTGCTGGCATTTTTCCTCTCAACCACAATTCAGAAACCTAGGCCTATTTTACGTAAACATATACTCAAAATGAAATACTTTTAAACAAATAATGAAACACTTTTCAACAAGATTGTATAGCAACGGTCTTGTCTTTCGCCTGTCTTTCAATCTGTACAAATTATTGGGTCATGGGAAACGTATCATGAAAATTTGATCTGCGCATCCCAAATGGCACCCTAATCCCTTTATAGTGCTTTTTTTTACTTTAGCCCTAGCAACAATTGGTGCACTATATAGGGAATAGTGGTCAAAAGTAGTGCACTATGTTGGGACGCACTCATATCTTCTTTCAGTACCAAGTGAGCTTGGCCGATAGGGACATTCCCCAGCTGCCAGCACTCCTGCACACTCACCCAGTCAACACTTTGCTGATCCATTTCCACATTCACATTCTCTGAATGGGGGAAAATTTGATCCCTGCCTGACTGAAATTAAGCGCTTCGCACTCTTGGCCTTGCATTTAGCAGAAACATAACACTATGTTACATATCTCACTACTTTGTTCCATACTCTGTGCTCTCCTGATGCCTAATAATTAACACTTGTCAATATTAATGAAAGGGATTATGTTCAGTAAAACCATGGAATATGGTGTTAATAATATTTATACAACTCTATTAGCAAAGTACAAATTACAAGTACAAGTGCATAAATATATCGTAATTTGTCATGAAGAAAAATTGTTGGAAAAAGTATTTATCATTTTTGTCACGGTTTTCTTGTGGTGAATGAGAGGCGGACCAAAACGCAGTGTGGTTATATTGATTCATGTTTAATAAAAAAAGATAAACACGAACACTACAAAACAATAAACATGGAAAACCAAAAACAGCCCTATCTGGTTCAAAACACAAAGACAGGAACAATCACCCACAAAACCCAACACCAAACAGGCTACCTAAATATGGTTCCCAATCAGAGACAATGACTAACACCTGCCTCTGATTGAGAACCATATCAGGCCAGACATAGAAAGAGACAAACAAGACATCCAACATAGAATGCCCACTCAGATCACACCCTGACCAAACAAAACATAGAAACATACAAAGCAAACTATGGTCAGGGTGTGACAATTTTGTTGCAATGTTTTTATAAATCATGTCCAATATTTGATTGGCAATAAATAATGTGTTGATGTTGGTCACATTACTGCTAAATAATTTGAGTTTGTCATGCTGTGCAGTTCCAAAACAATCCAAATGGTAGCAGCCTAAACCACAAATGAATGTTTTGCATGAAATTATGTTTTAGTTACACGCAATGTAGCGGGATTGAGAATTTAGCTACCATCCTTTGGATTATGTTGGAACTGCTTAAAATCACATTAGCATTAGGCTTGTATTACAACTGTAGAGTATTTAATTACACAAAAACACCACCTCCAACCCGCTGTAGTAACAACACTTCACAATTTTACACACATTACATACCAGCAGACAATCCATTCTCCAACTAAATATTCACGTTTGCGAGTTATATTACACAGTACTAGGACGTTAGTCCATCAATAAAGATTAGAAATAACACTAAATGAATCTGTAGATGCAAACCTGTTTATGACTTCACTCTTCCCCAAGCGTGTTATTATCTACATCTTTGTCAGTTGTCATGATGCATTCTATTTTGGGTCATTGGGCTCCACAACCAGATATGTAGACGTCTTAATGCACTGAAAGACCTCTCACAGCTGCTAACTGGGATGGTCAGCGCGGCCTGTATGATTGCCTTCAGTGATGGAAACATTACAGGGTCTAACAGTTTATACACACAGGACGTGTCAGAAGTGGCATCTTTCTTTTTTTGAGAGATAATGTTTAGCAAGAACTACTTTCTCTGGCTTGAGAGGAATATGACATGTTTGTCTTGTGTGGGCCTCCCCTCTCTCTGTGTTCTCTCTCTGTCCTGTCTGCTCCCCTCTCTTCCTTGTCTGAAGTTCTGCTTTCCTGGATCTCCTATATTATTACAGAGAGGGCATAGTATCAGTACCATAGCAATATGGAGTATTGTGAACAGTCAAACACACAGAAGCAACATACACACACACACACACACATGGAAAATATGAACAACAGGCAAATAATGTTTACCTGAATTGAGCTAAAGGTCAAATCTGGGATAATTTCTGTTCCATAATAATATTAGCAGTTCACTCAATCTTAAACCTGATTAACATTCAACTGTCTTATCCTTCACTAACCTCAATACCTGTGTTCTCTCTCGCTCTGTCACTTTAGCAACAAAATCGACATGCGTGCAACCATGGGGAAAAACCGATGAGGTTGGCTTAGATTGTTGACAACATGTAAAGCTATATTTTTTCTCCAATGTGTATTGAAAACAAATACATTTGCACAATGACCAATTGTTGTTTCAAATACATTTACAGTCGTTGGTTAGCTAGCTAGCAAATACTTGTGACCGACCGCCTTGATTCGGTCTTATGTAGCAAAATATGAAATTGTGTTTTTTTTGCATTGGATAAAAGCTGAGACACAGAGCTCCCTGTCATGGATGCCATGGTTGCCCTTAGTTTGAAGATGTAATCTGGAGACAGGTGTTTTCTCAATCTCCTTAGCTTTCATACTCTAATTGCACTGATTTCAAAACTCGGTCCTCCAGAAAGTGGAGAGCAACACTGATGCAGTCCTACTATGCGATACATTTAAAATAAAGCTGCATTAGACAGGATTACCAACACATACTGACCAGCTCAAATAGACAGAACCGTGCTATATGGCAGACCAATCCTTGAAACATGCTGAAATAAGCCACTTATGATTCCCTACATGGCAGTGTCATTCTTGCTAGCAGTCTGGCCATCCAGAATCACAACAGGCTGACTTCTGCCCCATGGAAGCCCGCACATTGTTCTCATGACATTGTCAGCCAATCCATCGATATAGCTACTATAGATGCTGAGTAATTGTACTGTAAACACACATACAAAATGTATTAAATTACTCCTGCAAATAAAACAACTGTCACTGTGTTTGCTGAGTTGTATCTTTTGCCCTCTTTCTCATGAAGGATTGTCCATCTTCTATAAATTGGAAAAAAATGTAACTCGGCTATCCAGCTAAGTTTTTCAACAGATAGCTAGCTAATTGAGCTGATGACAAAAAGTAGCTAACGATTTAGCCTTAACTAGCTTCTTAAGGCTAGGGGGCAGTATTCTGAAGTTCGGATGACTGACATGCCCAAAGTAAACTGTCTGTTACTCAGGCCCAGAAGCTAGGATATGCATATAATTGGAAGCATTGAATAGAAAACACGATGAAGTTTCTAAAACTGTTAAGATAAACAACAGAACTGATATGGCAGGCGAAAACATGAGGAGAATCCATCCAGCATTTCTTTTGTTGAGGTCACAGCCCATTCAAATGCTTGTTTATGGGATTTCAAAGGAATACCTCCTAGATTGCAGTTCCTATGGCTTCCACTAGATGTCAAGTCTTTAGAAAGGGTTTCAGGGGGATCACGTGACCCTTGAACGAGATGGCCGCATGAACTAAGAGCTCCGCACAAGTAGTTTCCAATTCCTAATCTTACCTCCACTCCAAGTTCAAACTCATTTAGCTTTAGTAAGAAAAAGTCATGGTGGCTACAAAAGGCGACACTACAGGTGACATTTTTACCCGGACTCGAGCATTAGCGACGGAAAAAGCCTCCAAGAAGAAGCTAGCTTCAGAAAAAGCTAGCGCCATTAGCCAGGAGCAAGAGGACCCGCTCCCCCCCGAGGCCCAATGAATGCCAACCTCGCACTCTGTCGAAGACATCCTTTCTGAGTTGAGATCCCAACATACAGAACTAAACACTAAATTAGATGCCATTAATTCTCAGCTCAGTGCGATAGGGGGCAAGGTGATAATCCTGGAAAACGCTTTGCCTGACATCAACAACAAGATAACCATAAACGCGGGACGCCTGGACGAGGCAGAGGGGCGAATCCTATCCATGGAAAACTTATTGACAGATGCCATGGAAACAATAGCATATGCGAAAAAGAACATAGAGCATCTGGAAGAGAAAACAGAGGAACTGGAAAACAGGGGGCGAAGGAATAATTGTGTTCTATTCAATCTGGGCGAAAAAGAAGAGGGAAACATGCGACTGATCCGCTACCTGCAACACAAACTTTCCGAGTGGCTCCACCTGTCCACCGACAGCCCATAGAACTCGAGAGAGAGCTCACCGAGCACTGAGGCCCCCACCAGCAACCAGACAACCACCGCGCCCAAACACCATACGTTTCCTGAGATTCACCGACAAGTAACGAGTCCTACAGGCGGTGAAAAACAACACCATCACAGTGGGAAACGCCAAACTCAATAATAGATCCAACGGGATGTGTCGAGTTGTTTGGGATCTCGGCTGGGGTGTTCAGAGATTGTTATTTTATGTACACCATTTATTTTCCTTTTATGTGAACGCAGCTGTAACTACTATCCACTTTTGCCCAGCGATGACTTGCACTAAAGTTCGATTACTTTTCGATGACGATGACTAGTACCTTAAATCTATTGACATGGAACTGCCATGGTCTAGGGCATGCAATAAAACGGAAAAAGATACTATGTGCTCTAAAAAAGGAAAAAGCAGACATTGCGCTATTACAAGAGACACACCGCTGTGACGCTGAACATGTCAAACTCCGCAGAGCTTGGGTGGGACAGGTGTATTTCTCATCTTTCAAATCAAACAGTAGAGGCACAGCCATACTTATCCATAAAAATGTTCCATTCATAATTGACAAAAACATATCTGATCCGGAGGGGAGATTTATTTTGATAACTGGGTCACTATATGGTCAACCAATTACTATCTTAAACATATACGCCCCTAACACAGATACTCCTGCCTTCATGTCAAAAATGATAACCCTGTTCAATGAGCAATGTGCTTCCTTTGGCATGGTGGCCGGAGATTTTAATTGCACTCTTAACCCAACCCTAGACAAATCATCTCAAGTCCCCACCACAAATCCTGGATCTGCAAATATGTTGAACTCTCTTACTAAAGAGATGGGACTGATAGATTTCTGGAGAGGGACTAATAACTCATCTATGGACTATACATACTACTCTAATGTCCATAACACCTACTCCCGTATAGATTACATTTTTATCCCAAAGAGTTTAATAAATTCAGCCACATGTACAATCGGACCCATAACACTTTCAGATCACGCCTTTGTCCACCTCCGCTTTGACCTCTGCAAAAACATCCCGAGGTCAAAGAGCTAGAAATTCAACATCTCCATGCTATCAAACAAAGCGTTCCATACATTGGTACAGTGCCTTGCGAAAGTATTCGCCCCCCTTGAACTTTGCGACCTTTTGCCACATTTCAGGCTTCAAACATAAAGATATAAAACTGTATTTTTTTGTGAAGAATCAACAACAATGGGACACAATCATGAAGTGGAACGACATTTATTGGATATTTCAAACTTTTTTAACAAATCAAAAACTGAAAAATTGGGCATGCAAAATTATTAAACCACTACACTGAAATCCTTTCCTCATTAACCTCCAAGAGGAGGTTTAGAACTCAGTTGAATGAAGTTGAAACCCTTCTTGTCACAGCACAATCCATTAAAGGCTAAATATCTTACATCTATAGATGCCTTTCTGAGAAAGGAGGCTCCTCCTTTACTCCTTTGAAAATAATCTGGGAAAATGACCTTGGTCTGACTATCAGTGATGAGTTATGGGTGGAGGTTTGCAACAGGGTATACTGCACCTCTACTAATGTAAAAATGAAAACCTAATTACACATTTTTTTACACTCCTTTGAGACTCCATAGAATGAAAACCGATATGTCTCCTAACTGTAAAAGATGTACCTCTAAAAGTGGAACCTATATGCATGTATTTTGGAGCTGTAGAGAGATTGCCAGATTCTGGCAATCTATACATACTGCTGCAACAGAAAATACTAGATGTACAGTTTGATATGACCCCGTGTATCTATCTTCTTAATGCCCAGCAGGACTTTGTTCTTGATCCTGACAGAGAAAATTTGCTTATGACTATTACATAATTTGCTAAGAAATGTATTATTCTACTGTGGGCCTCTAATACCCCTCCTACATTTAAAATGTGGATTGACCAGATTTTCTCCCTCTTGAAAAGCTCACTTATGACCTCCACAAGAGACAGCCCAAGTTTGATAGACTCTGGTCTCCACTATTCAACTATATTTCAAACTGGACAGAGTGAACGGGGTGACTAGGGAAATGTGCAGATACATGTTGTGTAAGGTGCTGTAAAATCTAAAAACGAATTATTGGCTCGTCGTCTCAGCGAAGGCTAGAAATAGCTGATAAGAACCTTGATAGTGCTGCTGCAAGTTTTATATGTTTTTTTGTGTGTTAAAAAAAATAATCTTTGAGTACGTGTAGGTATGTAGGATATGTGTGTGTGTATGGGTGTGAATGTATGTATGTATGTATGTATGTATGTATGTATGTATGTATGTATGTATGTATGTATGTATGTATGTATGTATGTATGTATGTATGTATGTATGTATGTATGTATGTATATGTGTGCGTGTGTGTGTGTGTGTGTGTGTATATATATATGTATGTATGTATGTATATATATATATGTATACCAACAAAAAAAACTTGTATTTTTCTTAATCTTTTATTTTTTTTATTTTTATTTTTATTATTATTATATATTTTAACTTCTTTTATCTGTGAATGTGGAATGTGTTTTGTTGGTTGATTGAAAAACAAGAAAACGTAATAAAACTTTAAATTGAAAAAAAAGAAAGGGTTTCAGGCTTGTTTTTTGAAATATGAGTTAGTAATTGTAGTTTTTCAAGGTGGCTCTCATTTTGGACTATAGACTTGTGGTGCTCGTGGATGAGGGCGCCACTTCGTTATTTATCTTTAGTATTTAACATACTACATTCTGTCTTAAATGTTATTATTTATTTACATATTAGGGTACCTGAGGATTGATTAGAAATGTTTTTTGACTTGTTTGGACAAAGTTTATTGGTAACTTTTGGGATTCCTTTGTATACATGTTGAATGAGTGGAACGTGTGGATTACTGAATGAAAAGCGCCAACTAAACATCCAGTGAGATTGCAGAGCGCCAAATTCAAATACAGAATACTCGTTATAATAATTCTGAAAATATACAACTATTTTACATAGGTTTAAAGATGAACTTCTTGTGAATCCAACCGCGGTGTCAGATTTTAAAAATCATTTACAGCGAAAGCATACTTTATGATTATTTGAGAAGCCCAGCAGACAAATCATTACAAACAGTAACCAGCCAAGTAGAAGAGTTACACAACTCAGAAATAGAGATAAAATTAATCACTTACCTTTGATCGTCATATGTTTGCACTCAGAAGACATTCATTTATTCAATAAATCTTCCTTTTGTTCGCTAAAGTCTATTTATATCCAAAAACCTCTGTTCTGTTCACGTTTTCTTCAGTAATCCACAGGTTCAAACGCAGTCCAAATCCAAATTGTATCTGTAAAGTTCATAGAAACATGTCAAACGATGTTTATATTCAATCCTCAGGTTGTTTTTAGCCTAAGTAATTGATAATATTTCAACCGGACAATAACCTCGTCAAGATAAAAGGTCAACAAGAAAGGCATTCTCTCAGTCGCGTGCATGACACGGCAGGGTCCACTCATTCAGACTGCTCTTACTCCCTCATTTTTTCAGAATACAAGCGTAAAACACTTTCTAAAGACTTGACATCTAGTGGAAGGCATAGGAACTGCAATGTGAGTCCTAAATCAATGGATACTGTAATGGCATTGAATAGAAAACTACAACAACAAAATAAATCCTACTTCCTGAATGGATTTTTCTCAGGTTTTCGCATGCCAAATCAGTTCTGCTATACTCACTATTTTAACAGTTTTGGAAACTTTAGAGTGTTTTCTATCCAAATCTACCAATATGCATATCCTATC
The DNA here is from genome assembly GCF_018296145.1 of Oncorhynchus tshawytscha. Classification (NCBI taxonomy): domain Eukaryota; kingdom Metazoa; phylum Chordata; class Actinopteri; order Salmoniformes; family Salmonidae; genus Oncorhynchus; species Oncorhynchus tshawytscha. Next base: position 3,455,749 of record NC_056446.1, on the reverse strand, counting down.
TTCTGGGCCTGAGTAGAAGGCAGTTTAATTTGGGCAAGCTTTTCATCCAAAATTCCAAATGCTACCCACTACCCTAGAGAAGTTAACAAGAAGTTAAGTTTATAAATGATGTATGACACTTGTATTTTCATGAATGTTTAATATTACGATTTTTGTGTTATGAATTTCGCACTCTGCAATTTCACCAGATGTTGTCAAGATGGGGCGCTAGCATCCCACCTAGCCCAAAGAGGCTAGCTAAGGTATTGTATGTGTGAACAATGGCAAGCTCCTCGACTAATCCCAGTCCGTTGTATTGTGCGTCTGTTATAGAAAGAGGCGACAATTGGCAGAACATATGTGTGCTCTACAAATGTTTTGTCGTTTCTTTTGGATGTAGAGAGAGAATTCTGATACATTTAAACAACCTGATTTCCGAGGTCCACGTCTTTAGTCTCAATCACACACAACAGAGTTATAGCGGTGCAGTACAGCACCGGTTACATTGGTGCCTTCTAGACCCAGTCATGGCGATGCTGCTGCTCTAGAGACTGCTTACATCATTGAGGTACTCCTGTCGCCTTGTGGCAAAAAGCGGACCTGCAGTTTATTTTCTTTCCTGTTTAATTGTTTTCTTCTAAATCAAATGTTATTGGTCACATACACGTGTTCAGCAGATGCTATTGCGGGTGTAGTAAAATGCTTGTGCTTCTAGTTCCGACAGTTGATAGATATCTAACAAGTAATATCTAACAATTTCACAACAAATAACGAATAGACACAAATCTAAGTATAGGAATGGATTGAAGAATATATAAATATATGGATGAGCAATGTCAGAGTGGCATAGACTAAGATACAGTAGATAATATAGAATACAGTATATACATATGAGATGAGTAATGCAAGACATGTAAACATGATGTGACTAGTGTTCCATTTATTAAAGTGGCCAATGATTTCAAGTCTGTGTATGTACGCAGCAGCATATCTATGCTAATGATGGCTATTTAACAGTCTGATGGCCTTGAGATGCTGTTTTTCAGTCTCTCGGTCCCAGCTTTTATGCTCTTGTATTGATCTCACTTTCTGGAAGATAACGGGGTGAACAGGCAGTGGCTCTGGTGGTTGTTGTCCTTGATTACCTTTTTAGGCCTTCCTGTGACATCAGGTGCTGTAGGTGTCCTGGAGGGCAGATAGTTTGCCTCTGGTGATGTGTTGTGCAGACCTCACTACCCTCTGCAGTTGTGGGCGGTGCAGTTGCCGTACCAGGCGGTGATACAGCCCGACAGGAGACTCATTTGTGCATCTGTAAATGTTTGTGAGGGTTTTAGGTCTGTGTGGGTGGACCATTTCAGTTTGTCAGTGATATGTTATACTCTATAGCCTATACTCAGCCTTGTCTCAGGATGGTAAGTTGGTGGTTGAAGATATCCCTCTAGTGGTGTGGGGGCTGTGCTTTGGCAAAGTGGGTGGGGTTATATCCTTCCTGTTTGGCCCTGTCTGGGGGTGTCCTCGGATGGGGCCACAGTGTCTCCTGACCCCTCCTGTCTCAGCCTCCAGTATTTATGCTGCAGTAGTTAATGTGTCGGGGGGCTAGGGTCAGTTTGTTATATCTGGAGTACCTCTCCTGTCCTATTCGGTGTCCTGTGTGAATCTAAGTGTGCGTTCTCTAATTCTCTCTTTCTCTCTCTCTCTCTCTCTCTCTCTCTCTCGGAGGACCTGAGCCCTAGGACCATGCCCCAGAACTACCTGACATGATGACTCCTTGCTGTCACCCAGTCCACCTGGCCGTGCTGCTGCTCCAGTTTCAACTGTTCTGCCTTATTATTATTCGACCATGCTGGTCATTTATGAACATTTGAACATCTTGGCCATGTTCTGTTATAATCTCCACCCGGCACAGCCAGAAGAGGACTGGCCACCCCACATATGCTCTCTCTAATTCTCTCTTTCTTTCTCTCTCTCGGAGGACCTGAGCCCTAGGACCATGCCCCAGGACTACCTGACATGATGACTCCTTGCTGTCCCCAGTCCACCTGACCGTGCTGCTGCTCCAGTTTCAACTGTTCTGCCTTATTATTATACGACCATGCTGGTCATTTATGAACATTTGAACATCTTGGCCATGTTCTGTTATAATCTCCACCCGGCACAGCCAGAAGAGGACTGGCCACCCCACATAGCCTGGTTCCTCTCTAGGTTTCTTCCTAGGTTTTGGCCTTTCTAGGGAGTTTTTCCGAGCCACCGTGCTTCTACACCTGCATTGCTTGCTGTTTGGGGTTTTAGGCTGGGTTTCTGTACAGCACTTTGAGATATCAGCTGATGTACGAAGGGCTATATAAATAAATTTGATTTGATTTGATATGTATGCCAAGGACCTTAAAACTTTCCACCTTCTCAACTGCTGTTCTGTCGATGTGGTTAGGGGGGTGCTCCCTCTGCTGTTTCCTGAAGTCCTCGATCATCTCCTTTATTGATGTTGAGTGAGAGATTATTTTCCTGACACCACACTCTCAGAGCCCTCACCTCCTCCCTGTAGGCTGTCTTGCCATTGGTGGTAATCAAGCCTACTACTGTTGTGTCATCTGCAAACTTGATGATTGAGTTAGAGGCGTGCATGGCCACGCAGTCATGGGTGAACAGGGAGTACAGGAGGGGGCTGAGCATGCATTCCTGTGGGGCCCCAGTGTTGAGGATCAGCGAAGTGCAGATGTTGTTTCCTACCTTCACCACCTGGGGGCGGCTCGTCAGGAAGTCCAGGACCCAATTGCACATGGCGGGGATCAGACCCAGGGCCTTGAGCTTAACTTCCTACGGGCAGGTAGCTTCCCATCTCGATAACTTCCTGTGAAATTGCGGAATGCAAAATTCAAATTACAGAAATAGAAATATTTAACATTCATGAAAATACAAGTGTCATACATCAAAATAAAGCTTAACGTCTTGTTAATCCAGACTGTGTCAGATTTCAAAAAGGCTTTACGGCAAAAGCACACCATGTGATTATCTGAGGACAGCGCCCCCCCCCATATAAAAGTATGAAAAACATTTCTCAACCAGGTAGGTGCACCACGAAAGTCAGAAATAGCAATATAATAAATGCCTTACCTTTTGAAGATCTTCTGTTGGCACTCCAGAAGGTCCCAGCTACATCACAAATGGTCCTTTTGTTCGATAAAGTCCTTCATTATATCCCCAAAAACTCAGTTTAGTTGGCGCGCTTCATTCAATAATCCACCGGTTTCCCTCCTTCAAAATGCATACAAAATGAATCCGAAACGTTACCAATAAACTTCTCCAAACAAGTCAAACAACGTTTGTAATCAAACTTCAGGTATCCTAATATGTAAATAAATGATACAATTTAAGATGGAGAATTGTTATTGTCTTTACCGGAGATAAACAACAAAGAACCCGCTCTCATCCACGCGCATGCAAACACTACAGCCTAAATGGGAGCCACTACAAATTTTTCCAAAAACAAGCCTTTCTAAAGACTGTTGACATCTAGTGGAAGCCCTAGGAACTGTAATCTGGGAGGATTTCACTCATAATAAACATTGGATGTTTTGTCCTCGGGTTTCCGCCTGCCATATCAGTTCTGTTATACTCACAGACATTATTTTAACAGTTTTAGAAACTTTAGAGTGTTTTCTATCCAAATTATATACTACCAATTATATGCATATCCTAGCTTCTGGGCCTGAGTAACAAGGTAGTTTACATTGGGCAAGCTTTTCATCCGGAGGTCAAAATACTGCCCCCTAGCCCATTAATGATGAGCTTGGAGGGTACTATGGTGTTGAATGCTGAGCTGTAGTCATTGAACAGCATTCTTATATAGGTATTCCTCTGGTCCAGATAGAATAGGGCAGTGGGCAGTGTGCAGTGTGATGGCGATTGCATCATCTGTGGACCTGTTGGGGTGGTAACAAATTGGTTCTAGGGTAATATGTAAGTTGGAGGTGATATGATCATTGACTAGTCTCTCATAACACGTCATGATGACATAAGTGAATGCTATGGGTCGATAGTCATTTAGTTCAGTTATCCTTGAATTCTTGGATACAGGAACAATGGTGGCCATCATTAAGCATGCGGGGATAGCAGACTGGGATAGGCAGCTGGTCTGTGCATGCTCTGAGGATGTGGCTAGGGATGTTGTCTGGGCCGGCAACCTTGCGAGGGTTAACACGTTTAAACGTCTTACTCACGTCCGCCATGGACAAGGAGAGTCCACAGTCCTTGGTATCTGGCCATGTCGGTGGCACTGTGTTATCCTCAAAGCGGGAAAATGATGTGTTTAGCTTGTCCGGAAGCAAGACATCGGTGTGGCTAGCTTTCCTTTTGTAGTGCATGATTGGCTGTAGACCCTGCCACATATAACTTGTGTCTGAATTGCGACTACACTTTGTCTTTATACTGACGGTTTGCCTGTTTGATTGCCTTGCGGAGGGAATGACTACTCTGTTTGTTTTCTGCCATATTCCCAGTCACCTTGCATGGTTAAATGCAGTGGTTCGTGCTTTCAGTTTTGCATGAATACTGACATCTATCCTAGGTTTTCGGTTAGGGTAGGTTTTAATGGTTACAGTGGGTACAACATCTCCTATACACTTCTTGATAAAATCAGTAACCGTCTCAGTGTACACTTCAATATCATTCTCAGAAGCTACCTGGAACATATTCCAGTCCGCGTGATCAAAACATTCTTGAAGCTTGGATTCCGATTGGTCAGACCAGCATTGAATAGTTCTTAGCATGGGTACTCCCTGTTGAGGTTCTGCCTGTAGGAAGGGAGGAGCAAAATGGAGTCGCAGTCAGATTTGCCAAAAGGAGGGCGAGAGTTGGAGTAGCAATGGTCAAGTGTTTTTCCAGCGCGAGTACTACAGTCGATATGTGCTGATTTGAATTTAGGTAGCCTTTTTCTCAAATTTGCTTGTTAAAATCCCCAGCTACAATAAATGCAGCCACAGGATATATGGTTTCCAGTTTGCATAAAGTCCAGTGAAGTTCCTTGAGAGCCGTTGTGGTGTTGATTTGAGGGGGGATATACACGGCTGTGACAATAGAGAGAATAGAGAATTCTCTTAATACGGTAATACGGTCGGCATTTGATTGTGAGCTATTCTAGGTCGGGTGAAGAAAGGAACTTGAGTTCCTGTATGTTATTACAATTACACCATGAGTCATTATTCATGAAACATACACCCCCGCCCTTCTTCTTCCCGAAGAGATGTTTATAATGGTGTTGATGAACCCAAATCCACTGCTGAGAGGGGGAGGTTTTTCTCTTACCCCGATCAAACCCCTGTAAAGCGTGTAGGTGCAGTAGATTCCCCCATGTTTTGATCCACAAAAAATTCTGATGAAAGCCCTTCATCTAGTGTTAATGCCCCTGTAAAAAAATGCCCCTGTAAATTATTTATTTGAGCTGGTCACTCAGGTAGCTCCACTTGGGAAGAAATACAGAGTGGCAGGTCCAGCACTCATGAGCCACCAGTAAGTACAGAGAAGATAAGTGAACATCGCTCAGGGTCAGCAGGATATGTAGACCTCAGTAAAAGGAAGTTCATCATGCAATCAGATGTAAAGGAACCTTCTACATATAGAGGAGATGGTACAGAAAATGCTCCATTCATGAATGGGAGGAGTTGATGTGAATTAGGGCTATGCCCCTTTTTTTCTCAATTTCCACCTGAATGACGTGCCGAAAGTAAGCTGCCTGTAGCTCAGGTCCTGAAGCCAGGATATGCATATGATTGGTACCATTGGAAAGAAAACACTTTGAAGTTTGTAGAAATGTTAAGACAATGTAGGATAATATAACACAATAGATATGGTAGGAGAAATACAAAGAAAAAACAGCTGGAAATGCAAGAGAAAGGTCATATTGTAAATTAGCTCCCTGGATGCAATTCCTATGGCTTCCATAGGGTGTCAGCAGTCTATGTTCAAGGTTGCAGGTTTGTAACTTCAAAAAAGAAAAATAAATCGGTTTCCTATTGAACATACTTCTTTTCAAAATAAATATTATAGTTTGATTATATTTTTAGGGTATCTGCGGAGTAAATAGAAACGTATTTTGACTTGTTGAAACAAAGATTAGGGGTAGATTTTCGGATTCCTTTCTCTGCAAGTCCTCGTCTTGTCGTGTCCTGTGTATATATATATATATTTACAACTTTTTTCACGTACATTTTATTTTTATTTTCCATCAACTCATCTTCAAAACACTCTCCTGCAACCCGCCTCACCAATTTATATTTATAAAAAAGTATTATTTACCTCAAATCTGTAATCCTCCAAGAAGCTAGCCAGAAACTCCAAGAAGCTAGCCTGAAACTAGCCAGAAGCTAGCAAGGAGCTAGCCAGAAGCTAGCCCAGAAGCTAATCCAGAAGCTAATCAGATGCTAGTTCAGAAGCTAGTTAGCTTCTTTACTGGCAAATCGTTAGTATTCAGCTAACCACGGTTTGTGGTCATCAGCTATCCTTTAGCTCGAAAATCTATCGCCAGTTTTGTATGGCGCAGCGCGGCTCGGAACGGAACATACCGGACCAATTATTCTCTCCATGTCCCTGGATTTCAACTGCTCTCTGGACATTCATACCCGGATCTCACAGCTAGCTAGCTGCTATCCGTGTGACTATCGGCTTTCGTCGATTCCGGAGCAAACATCAATTATTCCGGAGCTAGCCAGCTCCGTCAATCACTCCTGAGTTCCATCAATCACTCCTGGGCTGCAGTCACCTATCCGGACCCGTTTTACTGCCTACGCGGAGCCCCACCGGGACTTCACAACTGGACTGCCGACGTTATCTACCCGAAGGAGATCCGGCTGGCTCCTCCATCGCGCCGTTACCTGAACGCCCATCTGCGGCCTGCTAACCGTTAGCTGTCTTACCGGCTGCTATCTGAATAGACAATCGGACAATTTATTTATTTTTATTATTATTATGTTTTCTTCTTGGGCCTCTATAACTATATATATTTATTGTTTTTTTTATTTTTGTTGTTGTTGTGTGATTTGGATTAATCCCCTCTACCACACGGAACCCCACTAATCTACTGACGGAACGCAAGAGGTGGCTAACAACAGACCTCCATCCTATGCTAGCTTGCTACCGATGGCCTGGCTAGCTGTCTAAATCGCCGTGACCCCCAACCAACCTCTCCACTCACTGGACCCTTTTGATCACTTGACTAAGCATGCCTCTCCTTAATGTCAATATGCCTTGTCCATTGCTGTTCTGGTTAGTGTTTATTGGCTTATTTCACTGTAGAGCCTCTAGTCCTGCTCACTATACCTTATCCAACCTATTAGTTCCACCACCCACACATGCAATGGCATCTCCTGGTTTCAATGCTGTTTCTAGAGACAATATCTCTCTCTTCATCACTCAATACCTAGGTTTACCTCCACTGTATTCACATCCTACCATACCTTTATCTGTACATTATACCTTGATGCTATTTTATCGCCCCCAGAAACCTCCTTTTACTCTCTGTTCCAGACGTTCTAGACGACCAATTCTTATTGCTTTTAGCCGCACCCTTATTCTACTCCTCCTATGTTCCTCTGGCGATGTAGAGGTGAATCCAGGCCCTGCAGTGCCTAGCTCCACTCCTATTCCCCAGGCGCTCTCTTTTGACGACTTCTGTAACCTTAATAGGCTTGGTTTCATGCATGTTAACATTAGAAGCCTCCTCCCTAAGTTTGTTATATTCACTGCTTTAGCACACTCTGCCAACCCGGATGTTCTAGCTGTGTCTGAATCCTGGCTTAGGAAGACCACCAAAAAACATCCTATGGCGTTCTGAAACCATTATACACAGGCAGTTAGAAAAGCCAAGGCTAACAGCTGCCCTGCAACATATGCAGCTGTTCAGGGAAGCTAGCCAAAACCAGAAACCATTATAGTTCATTAATTACAGGACCAGTTAGAAAAGCCAAGGCTAGATTTTTCAAGGTTATAAACAGAAATGACATTGCGATTTCCTGCAACACTAACATTTCTTATCTGTCTGAAAAAGTTCTGGGACACATTTTGTAAAGTCCATGGAATAAAGAATAAGAACACCTCCTCCCAGCTGCCCACTGCACTGAAGATAGGAAACACTGTCACCACTGATAAATCCACCATAATTGAGAATTTCAAAAGCATTTTTCTACGGCTGGCCATGCTTTCCACCTGGCTACTCCTACCCCGGTCAACAGCACTGCACCCCCAACAGCAACTCGCCCAAGCCTTTCCTATTTCTCCTTCTCCAAAATCCATTCAGCTGATGTTCTGAAAGAGCTGCAAAATCTGGACCCCTACAAATCAGCCGGGCTAGACAATCTGGACCCTTTCTTTCTAAAATTATCTGCCAAAATTGTTGCCACCCCTATTACTAGCCTGTTCAACCTCTCTTTCGTGTCGTCTGAGATTCCCAAAGATTGGAAAGCAGCTGCGGTCATCCCCCTCTTCAAAGGGGGGGACACTCTTGACCCAAACTGCTACAGACCTATATCTATCCTACCATGCCTTTCTAAGGTCTTCGAAAGCCAAGTCAACAAACAGATTACCGACCATTTCGAATCTCACCATACCTTCTCTGCTATGCAATCTGGTTTCAGAGCTGGTCATGGGTGCACCTCAGCCACGCTCAAAGTCCTAAACGATATCTTAACCGCCATTGATAAGAAACATTACTGTGCAGCCGTATTCATTGATCTGGCCAAGGCTTTCGACTCTGTCAATCACCACATCCTCATCGGCAGACTCGACAGCCTTGGTTTCTCAAATGATTGCCTCGCCTGGTTCACCAACTACTTCTCTGATAGAGTTTAGTGTGTCAAATCGGAGGGTCTGCTGTCCGGACCTCTGGCAGTCTCTATGGGGGTGCCACAGGGTTCAATTCTTGGACCGACTCTCTTCTCTGTATACATCAATGATGTCGCTCTTGCTGCTGGTGAGTCTCTGATCCACCTCTACGCAGACGACACCATTCTGTATACTTCCGGCCCTTCTTTGGACACTGTGTTAACAACCCTCCAGGCAAGCTTCAATGCCATACAACTCTCCTTCCGTGGCCTCCAATTGCTCTTAAATACAAGTAAAACTAAATGCATGCTCTTCAACCGATCGCTACCTGCACCTACCCGCCTGTCCAACATCACTACTCTGGATGGCTCTGACTTAGAATACATGGACAACTGCAAATACTTAGGTGTCTGGTTAGACTGTAAACTCTCCTTCCAGACCCATATCAAACATCTCCAATCCAAAGTTAAATCTAGAATTGGCTTCCTATTTCGCAACAAAGCATCCTTCACTCATGCTGCCAAACATACCCTTGTAAAACTGACCATCCTACCAATCCTCGACTTTGGCGATGTCATTTACAAAATAGCCTCCAATACCCTACTCAACAAATTGGATGCAGTCTATCACAGTGCAATCCATTTTGTCACCAAAGCCCCATATACTACCCACCATTGCGACCTGTACACTCTCGTTGGCTGGCCCTCGCTTCATACTCGTCGCCAAACCCACTGGCTCCATGTCATCTACAAGACCCTGCTAGGTAAAGTCCCCCCTTATCTCAGCTCGCTGGTCACCATAGCATCTCCCACCTGTAGCACACGCTCCAGCAGGTATATCTCTCTAGTCACCCCCAAAACCAATTATTTCTTTGGCCGCCTCTCCTTCCAGTTCTCTGTTGCCAATGACTGGAACGAACTACAAAAATCTCTGAAACTGGAAACACTTATCTCCCTCACTAGCTTTAAGCACCAACTGTCAGAGCAGCTCACAGATTACTGCACCTGTACATAGCTCACCTATAATTTAGCCCAAACAACTACCTCTTTCCCAACTGTATTTAATTTATTTATTTATTTTGCTCCTTTGCACCCCATTATTTTTATTTCTACTTTGCAAAATACCATTCCATTGCAAAACTACCATTCCAGTGTTTTACTTGCTATATTGTATTTACTTTGCCACCATGGCCTTTTTTGCCTTTACCTTCCTTCTCACCTCATTTGCTCACATTGTATATAGACTTGTTTATACTGTATTATTGACTGTATGTTTGTTTTACTCCATGTGTAACTCTGTGTCGTTGTATCTGTCGAACTGCTTTGCTTTATCTTGGCCAGGTCGCAATTGTAAATGAGAACTTGTTCTCAACTTGCCTACCTGGTTAAATAAAGGTAAAATAAAATAAAATAAACAAAATAAAAGTTGAATGAGTGTATTACTCTAATCGATAGCGCCAACTAAACAGACTTTTTGGGATATAAAGAAGGATGGTATCTAACAAAACGACACTACATGTTATAGCTGGGACCCTTTGGATGGCAAATCAGAGGAAGATTTTCAAAAAGTAAGTGAATATTTAATGTGATTGCATGAAACTTTCGGTAGAAAAATATTTTGCTGTGGGGCGCCGTCCTCAAACAATTGCATGGCATGTTTTCGCTGTAATAGCTACTGTAAATTGGACAGTGCAGTTAGATTAAGAAGAATTTAAGCTTTCAGCTGATATAAAACACTTATTTGTACCTAAATTTAAAATCCATAATATTTATATGAATTAAGAGCCCTCCAGTTTCACCGGAAGTTGTCCCGCTAGCAGGACAACGATCCTTAGGGAGTAAGGGATGACCTGTTCAGGAACAATTGGATGAGATGATTAGTCGATTATCTGGCAAGAAACATGGTATGCAATGAAACAACTGTTGATCCTAAAGAGAAGCCAGAGAACATTTTTGACATTCTGAAACAGAATTTCAGTGAATTGGCCTACTCATGCATGCTTTGAGCTGATTTTTACAATACTAAACCTGTACCCGGAGAGGCTATTATGTAGAATTGGGTTCGATTGAACAAGGCAGTAGATGTTGCTGATGAGGGCATTTAAGAGACAACGTAAGAAGATTGACAGCTCCAACTCCGATGTCATTAGGATGTTTGTAACATACTGCCCTGACCCCAAACTGGCAGCAGTATTCCAATACAAGTCTGCTGAGAAATGGACTGAGAGTGAATTACAGGAGAGAATCTATGAACATGAACGCAGCAGAAAGGCCACCACGAGTCAATCTATCACTGTATCCTCAATGTCAGTAACAGTACATCCTCAGACAACTCTGTTTGAAGGTGTGGCCAATGCGGGTGCGTGCAGTGACACTTCTCTCACATCAAGCGCCAAACAAGATGGGCAAACTGCAAGTATCGAGAGGCTAATTCACCTGCTTGAACGTACCTTAGAGAAGAGCATACCACCTGTTATGGTTTCACAGACACAGGCCAAGCCGTCATCTTTCCCCACCCTCCCCTTCAGGCATCTGTAATGCAGAGTTTGTGGCTCAACAGATCATTCCACTGTGATGCACTGTAGACAGTCATGTGAACCTATGCCTCTGGTGCTTTTCCCCAGATCATTGGAAGTCAAATTGTCCAAACCTCTATGCCAATCCCAGCAGTGAGAGACAGCCAACACAGCAGCAGAGAAACCTATCACAGCAGCAACCATTAAACTGACACGCCCACAGGTGAGGGGGGGAAATGTGGGTGTTCAACTGTCTGCCCCAAGAAAGAATCTGATGACCATGAGAAAACATATCAGATTTTGTTCTCTGATGCAAAAGGAGAGAAAATTGTTATGTTCACAAAAGGTTGAGGCTTTTTCAGATGTGTTTTACACCTCTGAGTCTGTACATGGGAAAGTGAAGCTTAACTTCTCATGGTATTACGCTTGCGTCCCACTTGGCCAAAAGCCAGGGAAAATGCAGCGCGGCAAATTCAAATAAAATGTTATAAGAATCAAACTTTCATTAAATCACACATGTAAGATACTAAATTAAACCTACACTCGTCGTGAATCCAGCCAACATGTCAGATTTTAAAAAGGCTTTTCGACGAAAGCATAAGATGCTATTTTCTGATGTTAGCACAACAGTAAACAAAGAGGGTAGCATATTTCAACCCTGCAGGCGCTACACAAAATGCAGAAATAAAATATAAAACATCCCTTACCTTTGACGAGCTTCTTTTGTTGGCACTCCAATATGTCCCATAAACATCACAATTGGTCCTTTTTTTCGATTAATTCCATCCATATATATCCAAAATGTCCATTTATTTGGCGCGTTTGATCCAGAAAAAAACAGTTGCCTGTAAACTTTGCCAAAACATTTCAAACTACTTTTGTAATACAATTTTAGGTATTTTTAAACGTTAATAATCGATCAAATTGAAGACGGGTCTATCTGTGTTCAATACAGGAAGACAAGACAACAAGACAACAAACCAAGCTACTTTTCAAGTCTTCAGCAAATCTCAACAGTGTTACCCATATCCTAGATGGCCATACTTCTTCATTACACAAAGGAATAACCTCAACCAAATTCCAAAGACTGGTGACATCCAGTGGAAGTGGTAGGAACTGAAAACAAGTGCCTAAGAAATATCGTTTCCCAATGAGATCCCACTGAACAGACAGAGACCTAAAAATAAATCTGAACGGTTAGTCCTCGGGGTTTCGCCTGCTACACAAGTTCTGTTATACTCACAGACATGATTCAAACAGTTTTAGAAACTTCAGTGTTTTCTATCCAAATCTACTAATAATATGCATATCTTATATTCTTGGCATGAGTAGCAGGAAGTTGAAATTGGGCATGCTATTTATCCAAAAGTGAAAATGCTGCCCCCTATACCTTAAGAAGCTCTCCAGTGTCCAAAAGCCATGAAACATCACCCAATGGGGAATGGAGAGAGAGACCGCTTCTTCAAGACTTTAGGTAGCATGCTCAGGAGTCTACCTCTGAAAACCAAAGAACATTGGCCTGAACAAATCCAGTCATTGACATTTGCCTACAATGCCACTGTTCATGAGACTACGGGCTATGCTCCATTCTGTCTCATGTTTGGTAGGGTCCCTCGGCTACCAGTGGATGTGATGTTGCACAATGTCTTGGACGACTCCAGTGTTGTGGATTGCAATTAGTATGTCGAGACTGATTACTGGGCTGAAGGAAGCTGTCAATGTTGCCCAAAGACACACTGACAAGCAACAGAGATGACAAGGTCGAGAGTACGACAAGAGGGTTAGAGGCATCAGTTTGTCCATGGGGGATCGTGTCCTCATCGCCAACAAGGCTGAAAGTGGCTGCAGCAAGTTGGCTGACAAATGGAATCCTGAGATTGTCATAGTGACCTCAGTCAATCCACAAACTCACATGTATAGAAACCAAGACTGTGACAGCTGGGTGGTTGACAGAAATCTACTGCTGCAGGTGAACTTCCTGCCATCTGAAATCGATGATTCAGAGCACTTCAATGACAGTGATGCTGCAGGACCTTCGATCATTGTAGATGCAGGAGAGGCCACGCACTCTGGCGATGGACTGGACAGGGAAGACATGAAGGACTGGGGTGGAAAGTACATCTTGGATAGCAGAGGATTCAAGCGATTACTCTGAGCTCTGGACATTGGATAGAAAGATTGACACAACATATTTGTGCTTTACAAATGTTTTGTCTTTTCTTTTGGATGCAGAGAGAGATTTCTGATACATTAAAACAACCTGATCTCCGAAGTCCACGTCTTTGGTCTCAATCAATCACACACAACGCAAAGCTACAGTGGTGCAGTATGCAGCACAGGTTACATCAGTACATTGATAAAAATGTTAAAAAGTAAGCTCCATTTCTCTACTTTTCCATTAAGAATCTGGTATTTGACTTGGTTTGATGATAATACATTGGTGTGTGCTCTATAATTTGGTTTTCATGGAAACATTCTTATTAAAATCCTACTGCGCAAAACACATCGTCCTCTTGGCTTCAGTAGTATGCTAAACTAAGCTAATCGAATCAACCCTCCAGTGCCATATGTGTTGGTTGTTTTGGTTGTGTTAGTGAGACAGGGGATTGCTATAGCCTATGGTCCATTTTTGAGACATATTCACAACTGACTGAAAGCATCAGGTTATGTTTAAAGATAGTAACACAAAATTATTATGTCAACAACAACAAAAATGTCTGTGCTTCCTTAAATACCTAAGTCATAAAACAGGCGTTATAACATAATTTAGGAGACACTTGATCATGCGATTAAGAACTATTATAAAATCATTGTGTTGGGAAATTTTAATATTCATGTTGACAAAGAGACTGACTTCAAGGCCATTGGATGAGTGAGGAAAGCCACTTAGATGAGTGAGGAAAATAATCAAAGAGACATTTCAGAAAGGCAGAATGGAAGTGGAAAATGTTGGCTAGCCTCTAGTTGCAGGTCCATTATTATATTCCGAGAGAGCAACTTGGCAATTAGAAATCCAAGACGGGCACATTTTTCGAACTCTATCACTATTAACCAGAATACTTTGAGAGCACTTTTCTTGATCATTGATGCATTTTTTTCTAATTCCAATCTGGTTATCGTGCCCACCACAGCACAGAGACAGCCTTAGTTAAAGTGATAAATCATCTTAGAGCCAACACAGATGCCAAACAGCTCTCTGTCCTTGTACTCTTAGATTTAAGTGCTTCATTTGAAACTGTTGACCATGATGTTCTTCTGGACAGACTGGAGAGGTGGGTTCTAAATTGGTTTATGACCTATTTAACCGGTCAAGAGTTTTTTGTCACCCTTGGTGAACATAACTCAGCAAAAATACATATCACGTGTGGCTTTCCACAAGATTTAATTTTGGGTTCAGTACTGTCCAGTTGATATATCTTACCCCTTGGCAGTGTTATTAGAAAGCACAGCATTGATTTTCACTGCTACGCCGACGATGCACAACTTTACATGTCTTTGTCACCAGAGGATTTTAGCTCCACAGATAAATGATTAGACTGTATTAGTGATTGTCATAAGGTTCCAGGACTTTGTCCACACAGGGCATCTGAACACACAAAATACATTTATGATTTTCATAACATTTTGGGTGTTGTATTTAACTTTTGTACACCTGTGGTGTTCCCTGTCAAAAATGACCGGTCATTAGAAATGAATGGGTGAGACTACAATTAGTGTATAAAATTGAGTTCAGGCACATGCCCATTCATCAGATGGAAACACTTCCTCTCCCAGACCCCCACATGCATGTGTGTTTGAGCACACACACCTCACTCTCCTTCTTTGCTTCCATGGCAACCCCCACGGCAACCTTTCCCCAATAGAACATTTCCCCCAAGAGAACCACACCTGTTGGCATTCTCACAAACAATCGCAACATTGTTTCAATAATATATAGAACTTTGCACGCAGCTCTGGTATATAAAGCTTTTTTTACTCAGACATTATTTTAACAGTTTTGGAAACTTCAGAGTGTTTTCTATCCAAATCTACCAATTATATGCATATCCTAGCTTCTGGGCCTGAGTAGCAGGCAGTTTACTTTGGGCACGCTTTTCATCCAGACATGAAAATACTTCCCCCTAGCCCGAAGAGGTTATTAAATCCTGTATTGATGCTTTGCTTGTTTGATGGTTCGTCTGAGGGCATAGCGGGATTTCTTATAAGCGTCTGGATTAGTCTCACGCTCCTTAAAAGCGACAGCTCTAGCCTTTAGCTTGATGCGGATGTTGCCTGTAATCCATGGCTTCTGGTTGGGATATATACAAACAATCACTGTGGAGATGATGTCATCGATGCACTTTTTGATGAAGCCGATGACTGAGGTGGTGTACTCCTCAATGCCATTGGATGAATCGCAGAACATATTCCAGTCTGTCCTAGCAAAACAGACCTGTAGTGTAGCATCTGTGTCATCTGACCACTTCCATATTGAGCGAGTCACTGGTACTTCCTGATTTACTTTTTGCTTGTAAGCAGGAGGATAGAATTATGGTCAGATTTGCCAAATGGAGGGCGGAGGAGAGCTTTGTATGCATCTCTGTGTGTGGAGTAAAGGTGGTCTAGGATTTTTTGCTCTGGTTGCACATGCGAGATGCTGGTAAAAATTAGGTAAAACTGATTTAAGTTTGCCTGCATTAATGTCCCCGGCCACTAGGAGCGCTGCTTCTGGGTGAGCATTTTCTTCTTTGCTTATGGCTTTATAGAGTTGGATGAGAGTGGTCTTAGTGCCAGATTCGTTCTGTGGTGGTAAATAGACGGCTACGAATAATATAGATGAGAACTCTCTTGGTAGATAGTGTGGTCTACAGCTTTTCATACGGTAATCCACCTCAGGCGAGCAATACCTCAAGACTTCTTTAATATTAGACATCACGCACCAGCTGTTATTGCCAAAATAGACACACACCCCCACCCCTCGTCTTACCAGAGGTAGCATCTTTGTCCTGCCGGTGCATGGAAAATCCCGCTAGCTCTATATTGCCCGTATCGTCATTCAGCCACGTCTCGGTGAAACATAAGATGTTACAGTTTTTGATGTCCCGTTGGTAGGATAATCTTAATCGTACGTCATCAGTTTTATTTTCCAATGATTGCACGTTAGCAAGCAAAATGGATGGCAGTGGGAGTGTACGCGCTCGCCTACAGATTCCCAGAAGGCTGCCCGATCGTCAGCCCAATTTCCTGTGTCTTTTCTTCACACAAAAGGCGTGGATCTGGTCCTGTTCCAGTGAAAGCAGGATATCCTTCTCGTCGGACTCGTTAAAGGAAAAAGTTTCTTCCTGTCCACTGTGAGTAATCACTGTTCTGATGTCCAGAAGTAATTTTTGGTCATAAGAGATGGTAGCAGCAACATTATGTACACAATAAGTAAAAAAATAAGTTGCAATAAAACTAACAAAATAGCTCAATTGGTTGGGAGAATGTAAAAGATCAGCCATGTTCTTCGGCGCCATCTTGTCTCGGTCTCAGCTTTGAATCACTGACCTTGTCTTTTGGATGAGAGCGGGGTTAACAGCCCGTGCCTCGGGTGACGAAGGTCCTTGATGATCTTCTTGGCTTTCCTTTGACACCGTGTGCTGTAGATGTCC
The DNA here is from genome assembly GCF_018296145.1 of Oncorhynchus tshawytscha. Taxonomy (NCBI): domain Eukaryota; kingdom Metazoa; phylum Chordata; class Actinopteri; order Salmoniformes; family Salmonidae; genus Oncorhynchus; species Oncorhynchus tshawytscha. Next base: position 3,438,814 of record NC_056446.1, on the reverse strand, counting down.
TGAAGGGCAGGCAGTGTGCTCCTGGTGATGCGTTTGGCTGACTGCACCACCCTGTAATGAGCCCTGCAGTTGCGGACGGCGCAGTGGCATTACCAGGCGGTGATACAGCCTGACAGGATGCTCTCAATGGTACACCTGTGAGGGTCTTAGGGGCCAAGACAATTCATTTATTCAGCCTCCTGAGGTTGAACAGGCACTGTCATGCATTCTTCACCACACTAACTCTGTGGGTGGACCATTTTAGATTGTCAGTGATGTGTACGTCGAGGAACTTGAAGCTATCCACAGTCTCCACTGCGGTCCCATCAATGTGAAAGGGGGCGTGCTCCCTCTTCTGTCTCCTGAAGTCCACGATCAGCACCGAGAATCTAGGTGGCTTTACCGACTCTGGTAGCATATTTTGAGAGAGACATATTTCCGTGAAACAGAGTATGTTACAATCCCTGATGTCTCTCTGGAAAGCAACCCTTGCCCTAATTTCGTCGACCTTCTTATCTAGGGACTGGACATCAGCGAGTAATATACTCAGAAGGGGTGGGGGGTGTGCGCACCTCTGAAGTCTGACCACAAGACCGCTCCATCTTCCTCTTCTTCTCCGGCGTTGTTTTGGGTCGGCCTCTGGGATAAGTTCAAATGCCCTGGGCGGTGCGGCCATAGGATCCGCTTCGGGAAAGTCATATTCCTGATCGTAGATGTTTTCAATCCAAATAAATATACAATGACAGGTTATGAATGAAAGACTAGCTGTGCTACAAGTGTGACCAGTCCTTTCACATTGGCAGCCATGCGGGGTGGCTTCTTCCTAGGGTAAGAAGACCATTCAAATTCACAATTTTTTGACATTCATATTTCTCCTCCTGCAGGCTGCTGATGAGCTGGTTGCTGACAGGCTGGTCCTGGGGCGGGCTGCTGATGGGCTGGTCCTGGGGGTGCTGAGGGTCAATCTCATCCTATTCTTCCATCACACTGTCAGACTATGAATTGACAGAGACATGATCCTCATATTCTGAAAATTCATCATCTTCCAAAGTAGAAAATGCTCCTTCCACACTATTTGTAAGGCCCTCTGAGCCACAAATGCAACGCTATTTATGTTTTGGGTCCCTCCCCCAATTTGTTCCTGGCTGGGATAGAGTGTGGGAAAATACATTTTTACAATGTATCGAAATAATGTATTGTAATAACATTGTGCAGGTTCCCGCAAGACATTGTGTAGTTTCACACACTACAAAGTAGTAAAGAGTGCAAGAAAAGCGGGAGACAGACAAGTTCTGGATGCTATTTAGAAACAGCAGGCCCAGGGAGGAGGTATACAGAGTGAAGGCACGCAGCAAACCTTTTTGTAAAATGTTTACTTGTTTCCACCTACACGCACACTTTTATTACCCTCAGGTCCAGTGGACCCGAACACCACATATGTAATATAAATGTGTAGGGGGATGCAGTGTGCACTCAATGATAATGTGTTCTTCACAAAGAATGAGCCAAAGCCAATGAGTCTCAGGTTTAAAATGTATTCATTCTATCATTTTTCTTTTAGTAAACATTGAAAATGTTAACCCACACAAGGGTTAATCTTCAGAATGTAGAAACTGTGCTAAATATGAGGCTGAAAAGTGGTGTAATTTTCATTTTAGGAAAATGGGAAACAGGTGCAGTCAAACAACAATCATTTGGTGTATGAAGATGGAGTAAGGCTAATTGCAGCATCATCATAGATGGATTATAGCTCAAAGATGACTTGTCATTCAAATAATGATAATCTCTACATTTACTTTTAGTGCAGCCTAATTAGGATGTTGCACATAACAGTCCATACATATAAATGTGAACTTTGAAAATACATGTTTTACACTCAAGTAACACCAAACAGCAGCAAAAAATTCACTGGGGAAAATCACAGAGCAGGATTTACAAACAATAAATCAAAATGCATGTATATTTTTTAAAAAGCATATTTTCTTAGGTTAGAGTAAGAAATACTTCTCAAAAGATCCACCTTCTCTCTGCTTTTGAGTTTTCACTACACAGTTCAAATGAGCTGTGAGCTAAAGATAGCACCCCAGTCTAACAAAGTCATCTTCTGTGGCGTTCCTCAGTTTGGACAGAGTGGACCACTCTGCTAGAAGTGGAACCAGATTCCCACACATCTTACAGATCAAGTGATGAATTCTACAGAAAAGGCATTCATCTGTCAATCAACATTGTTGGCAAGTAGTTTCCATTGCCTTGACAGGTTTTGCAATTACATACTATGTTTTTAATACTGACCAATGCAGTTCAGTCATGGATACAGAATAGCTATAGACCTATTTCAAGACTAAAACAGCTGCCTCTACCATATGGATGTTTGTGATAATTCACAATCCAATTAATGGTCATAATGTAATTGAACAACAATCCAAGAGACAACATTGTAGATTATTATATGTTGTAAAATGTGAGCCATCATAACATGGACAGTACATTGCATGAATAATGCACTAGGTTGGGTTATGTGGTACAGTAGTAGTTCAGTCCAATGCTAGAGGGCAAGAGGAATGGTGGTGTCAAAAGAACTTCATTCATGGCCCATCCTCTGTGAAGTCATTTGGCACCCTCATGAGGAGTTTGTCTGAAGTGAAGTGCAAGCACACACACTTACCGACGTTGGTAAGTCTACCTTAGTCTGGTCTTAAAGTTTAATTGTGAACTCTATTATTGCTCAAATATCACACTAAAAACAATGAACATGTGAAGCGATTTTGTGCTGTATTCCCTCTGTTGTCTCTTACTTTGACTATGATTTTACACATTAGTATTCACCAAACTGTTCTTGGTTGCACTCTTCATGGTTGAGGTACTTGATCAGTTGTTGTGGGAGGGGCAGTTTGTTGATGCACCTCAGTCTGTGGATCCCAACTTTCTGGCGGATCTTCAGCCTGCACAGCTGCATCAGTGGACGTGGTGGCGCTGGAAGACAATGTCAACATATATGGGGTTGTACATGTTTGTATACATATATATACATATAACATGTGCACAAGTCACTCCAAATAAGTGCCCGTTTGGGCAGTGCATTGTGTGTGTGCGTACATGACATCCCCCCTCATCACAGCAGTAACCCCAGCAGCCAAGGGCGTAACTTTGTGTTGCATATTAGGGGGGGTCAACACCCTTCCACGGGGGGTCTGGGGACATGCTCCCCCTGGAGATTTAATATATACAGTGCCTTGCGAAAGTATTCGGCCCCCTTGAACTTTGCGACCTTTTGCCACATTTCAGGCTTCAAACATAAAGATATAAAACTGTATTTTTTTGTGAAGAATCAACAACAAGTGGGACACAATCATGAAGTGGAACGACATTTATTGGATATTTCAAACTTTTTTAACAAATCAAAAACTGAAAAATTGGGCGTGCAAAATTATTCAGCCCCCTTAAGTTAATACTTTGTAGCGCCATCTTTTGCTGCGATTACAGCTGTAAGTCGCTTGGGGTATGTCTCTATCAGTTTTGCACATCGAGAGACTGAAATTTTTCCCATTCCTCCTTGCAAAACAGCTCGAGCTCAGTGAGGTTGGATGGAGAGCATTTGTGAACAGCAGTTTTCAGTTCTTTCCACAGATTCTCGATTGGATTCAGGTCTGGACTTTGACTTGGCCATTCTAAGACCTGGATATGTTTATTTTTGAACCATTCCATTGTAGATTTTGCTTTATGTTTTGGATCATTGTCTTGTTGGAAGACAAATCTCCATCCCAGTCTCAGGTCTTTTGCAGACTCCATCAGGTTTTCTTCCAGAATGGTCCAGTATTTGGCTCCATCCATCTTCCCATCAATTTTAACCATCTTCCCTGTCCCTGCTGAAGAAAAGCAGGCCCAAACCATGATGCTGCCACCACCATGTTTGACAGTGGGGATGGTGTGTTCAGGGTGATGGGCTGTGTTGCTTTTACGCCAAACATAACGTTTTGCATTGTTGCCAAAAAGTTCAATTTTGGTTTCATCTGACCAGAGCACCTTCTTCCACATGTTTGGTGTGTCTCCCAGGTGGCTTGTGGCAAACTTTAAACAACACTTTTTATGGATATCTTTAAGAAATGGCTTTCTTCTTGCCACTCTTCCATAAAGGCCAGATTTGTGCAATATACGACTGATTGTTGTCCTATGGACAGAGTCTCCCACCTCAGCTGTAGATCTCTGCAGTTCATCCAGAGTGATCATGGGCCTCTTGGCTGCATCTCTGATCAGTCTTCTCCTTGTATGAGCTGAAAGTTTAGAGGGACGGCCAGGTCTTGGTAGATTTGCAGTGGTCTGATACTCCTTCCATTTCAATATTATCGCTTGCACAGTGCTCCTTGGGATGTTTAAAGCTTGGGAAATCTTTTTGTATCCAAATCCGGCTTTAAACTTCTTCACAACAGTATCTCGGACCTGCCTGGTGTGTTCCTTGTTCTTCATGATGCTCTCTGCGCTTTTAACGGACCTCTGAGACTATCCCAGTGCAGGTGCATTTATACGGAGACTTGATTACACACAGGTGGATTGTATTTATCATCATTAGTCATTTAGGTCAACATTGGATCATTCAGAGATCCTCACTGAACTTCTGGAGAGAGTTTGCTGCACTGAAAGTAAAGGGGCTGAATAATTTTGCACGCCCAATTTTTCAGTTTTTGATTTGTTAAAAAAGTTTGAAATATCCAATAAATATCGTTCCACTTCATGATTGTGTCCCACTTGTTGTTGATTCTTCACAAAAAAATACAGTTTTATATCTTTATGTTTGAAGCCTGAAATGTGGCAAAAGGTCGCAAAGTTCAAGGGGGCCGAATACTTTCGCAAGGCACTGTATAAACAAATAAATAACTGTGAAATGCTTGTTTCTGGTAGGGAAAACACATCAAAACATTCCTGATAATTTGGTCTTCGGGAAAGTATTCAGACCCCATGAGTTTGTCCACATTTTGTTACATTACAGCCTTATTTTAAAATGGATTTTTTTTAAAACACCTTAGCAATCTACACACAATATCCCATAGCGACAAAGCGAAAACATGTTGAGATATTTTTGCAAATGTATTAAAAACAGAAATACCTTATTTACATGAGTATTCAGACCATTTGCTATTAGAGTAGAAAGTTACCTCAGGTGCATCCTGTTTTCATTGATCATCCTTGAGATGTTTCTACAACTTGGCGTCCACCTGTGGTAAATTACATTTATTGGGCATGATTTGGAAAGGCACACACCTGTCTATATTAGGTCCTACAGTTGACAGTGTAAGTCAGAGCAAAAACCAAGCCATGAGGACAAAGGAATTGTCAGTAGAGCTCTGAGACAGGATTGTGTCGAGGCACAGATCTGGGAAAGGGTACCAAAAAAATGTCTGCAGCATTGAATGTCCCCAGCAACACAGTGGCCTCCATCATTCTTAAATGGAAGAAGTTTGGAACCACCAAGACTCTTCCTAGAGCTGGCAGCTGGGCCAAACTGAGCAATCAGGGGGAGAAGGGACTTGGTCAGGGAAGTGACCAAGAATCCGATGGTCACTCTGACAGAGCTCCAGAGTTCCTCTGTGAAGATGGGATAACCTTCCAGAAGGACAACCATCTCAGCAGCACTCCACCAAAAGGCCTTTATGGTCGAGTGGCCAGACGGAAGCCACTCCTCAGTAAGGCACATGACAGCCCGCTTTGAGTTGACCAAAAGGCACCTAAAAGACTCTCAGACCATGACAAACAAGATTCTCTGGTCTGATGAAACCAAGATTGAACTCTTTGGCTTGATTGCTAAGCATCACATCTTGAGGTACCCTGGCACATCCCTACAGTGAAGCATGGTGGTGGCAGCATCATGCTGTGGGGTTGTTTTTCAGAGGCTAGGACTGGCAGACTAGTCAGGACTGAGGCAAAGGTGAACGGAGCAAAGTACAGAGAGATCCTTGACGAAAACCTCAAACTGGGGCGAAGGTTGACCTACCAACAGGACACCGACCCTAATAACATAGCCAAGACAACGCAGGAGTGGCTTCGGGACAAGTCTCTGAATGTTCTTGAGTGGCCCAGCCAGAGTGGCCCAGCCACCCGGACTTCAACCCGATTGAACTTCTCTGGAGAGACCTGAAAATAACTGTGCACCAATGCTCCCCATCCAACCTGACAGCTTGAGAGGATCTGCTGAGAAGAATGGGAGAAACTCCCCAATACAGGTGTGCCAGGTTTGTAACGTCATACCCAAGAACACTTGAGGCTGTCAATGGAGCTGCAATAAAGTGCTGAGTTAAGGATTTGAATAATTCTGTCAATCTGATATTACAGTTATTCATTTTTTTATAAATTAGCAAAAAAGAAAGAAACATGTTTGTGCTTTGTCATTGTAGGGTTTTGTGTGTAAATTCCCCCCCCTCATTAATCAATTTTAGAATAAGGCTGTAACCTAACAAAATGTGGCAAAAGTCCAGGGGTCCGAATACTTTCCGATGACACTGTATCCCCAACCACTGAACTGAACTGAATGACTTTTGTACTCCAAAATGAGTGAAAATAAAATGATGCTGACACTGTCTAAAAAATCATTTTATCCTCCAGAAATGAGCCGAACAACATACTGGTCCATATTATTAGCCTGGTGTGTTATTTAGCAATAAGCATTATCAGCTGTGCCTAACTGATGCAGCATACTGACTATAAACAAATAGGCCAAATCATGGGGTTGCCCATGATTTGTGCTAACCATTCGGTTGATCAGTGCTTCCCAAACTTTTTCATTCATAACCCCCTCTCATCATGGGGGAACATAATTGGCTCTGGAAGTATTCTAAGGGTGACTATTAGGTTGCATAAACATGATTAGTGCTATCCCCCCACAATTCTGGCCTTCCAATGTGTTTTCTGAACATAAATAAGGAGGATAGGCTGCTGGTCAGAGTCTGGGAGACAGGCAGGGCAGGCTGCACTAGGAGAAACAGCCTTGCTTGAGTCTACATACTACATGAGGTTCAGAGAAGCAACCCTCTAGCTGCTGGCTAGACATTAGCTCTGGGATTCAGGTCGCGGCACCACTGTAACATGCTGGTATTGAACCCTAGTTATCAACCACACATACTGTACCCCTACACCAAATGCTACCTTCTGTTGTGTAATATGTGTAATTGTGTAGGTGTATATCTATAGTATGTATGCATATGTGTGTCTGTTTGGAAGCCGGGGACACTCACTTGCTTTCTCCTTGATGACTTCCCAGTTCTTGAAGCTATCTAGGTGTTCAGTGAGTCTGGAGCAGAGTTTCACCTGGCCAACGTAATCCAGGAGTACGTCTATGATGGGTCCTGCCCAGCGGCTTATTGCCCGAGTAGAGATTATCTCACAAAACTAATGATGGAAACACAAAAAGCAAATTGTCCCCACTTAACAAGAAGTGTAAGAAGTGTCCCAAATACCTATGTGCTAACATAACATCATGACAGTTACATTGGTGATTACAGTGTTGTTAAACATTGTTACATAGTAAATCCAAAAAAACATTCCTTACCAAAGGACACTTCAACAGGAAAATAAAGAAAAAGGAGCTCTCGGTTCCTGTATAGAAAGTAAGATGGCACAGACAGACATGGTAGCTCTGCTTCTAGCTCCTAAGCAATTTTGCAGTTTTTTTGTGTGTGTGTTATTTCTTACTTTATTAACCCAGAATGTTTTTTGTAATATTACATACAGCCGGAAACAACTTTTGGATATAAGAGCGGCGGTAACTCACCAGCATTACAACCAGGAATAAGATTTTCCCTAATTGGATCCTTTGTTCGTACCCCCAAGGCAATTAAACTTATCCCAGAGGCTGCTCGAAGTCACTGCTGTTGGAGAAGAGGTATTCGGAATGGACTTCTAGTCCGACTCAGGAGGCTGGCACACCCTCCATTGCTTCCGAGTATATCACTCGCTAATGTTCAGTCTCTGGACAATAAAGTAGACGAGCTCAGAGCGAGGATCTCCTTCCAGAGAGACATCAGGGACTGTAACATACTTTGTTTCATGGAATCATGGCTCTCTGGGGATATACTGTCTCCATCCAGTCGGCCAGCTGGGTACTCAGTTCATCGTGCAGAAGGGAAGAAATAACTCAGGGAAGAAGAAATGTGGGGGTCTATGCTTCATGATTACCTACTCATGGTGTGATTGCGATAACATACAGAAACTCAAGTCCTTTTGTTCACCCAATCTAGAATACCTCAATCAAATGACGGCCGTATTACATCCCAAGAGAATTCTCAAAGAGGGATGCTACCGTCCCACTGGTAGCAGACAGTTTAAATGACGATCGCCCCCTAGCACTCACTTGTCATGAAGTGCTTTGAGAGGCTAGTTAAGGATCATGTCCCCTCTACCTTACATCAACAGTAGTAGGCTTGATTACCAACAATGACGAGACAGCCTACACAGAGGAAGATTTGGATAGAAAACACTCTAAAGTTTCCAAAAATGTTAAAATAATGTCTATGAGTATAACAGAACTGATATGGCAGGCAGAAACCTGAGGAAAATCCAACCAGGAAGTACCATTATTTTGAAAGGCTGTTTTTCCATTGAAAGCCTATCCACCATACAAAGATTTAGGACCCAGTTCACTATCTCTATGGCTTCCTCTATATGTGGCCAGTCTTTAGGCATTGTTTCAGGCTTTTTTATCTCTGAAAATTTAGGGAGATACAGCACGTTCAATGAGTGGACAATGGAAATTTCCAGACATGAGCCAAGCTTGTGATCGGGAGCGCACCACTTGTTTCTCCTTTTCTATTGTGAAGCTTTTGTCCGGTTGAAATATTATTGATAATTTGTGACAAAAACAACCTGAGGATTGATTTTAAACATCGTTTGAAATTTTTCTACGAACTTTTAATGTACTTTTTAAAAACTTTTCATCTAGATGTTGTGAGTGCGCATTGTGCCTTTCGATTACTGATCTAAACGCACCAACAAAACTGAGGTTTTTGGACATAAAGAGGAACATTATCGAACAAAACTAACATGTATTGTCTAACAAGGAGACCTGGGAGTGCCACCAGATGAAGATCATCAAAGGTAAGTGATTCATTTTAACACTATTTCTGACTTTTGTGCCACCTCTCCTTGGTTGGAAAATGGCTGTATGGTTCTCTGTGGCTAGGCGCTGACCTAACATAATCGCATGGTGTGCTTTTGCCATAAAGCCTTTTTGAAATCTGACACAGCGGATGCATTAAGGATAAGTTTCTTTAATCCTATGCATAACACTTGTATCTTAGATCAATGTTTATGATGAGTATTTTCGTAATTTGATGTGGCTCTCTGAAATTTCACCGGATGTTTGTTTGAGACAATGATTACTGTACATAACGCAGCAATTTCAACTGAGGTTTTTGGACATAAAGATTAACTTTATCGAACAAAACACACATTTATTGTGTAACATGAAGTCCTGTGAGTGCTATCTGATGAAGATCAAAGGTTAGTGATTAATTTAATCGCTATTTCTGACTTTTGTGAGCCCTCTCCTCTCCTTTTCTTTGAAAATGGCTGTATGGTTTTCTGTGACTAGGCACTGACCTAACATAATCAGATGGAGTGCTTTCGCCGTAAAGCCTTTTTGAAATCAGACACTGTGGTTGGATTTACAAGAAGCTTATCTTTAAAATGGTGTATAATACTTGTATGTTTGAGGACTTTTAATTATGGGATTGCTGTCGTTTTGAATTTGGCGTCCTGCAATTTCACTTGCTGTTTTACAAGGTGGGATGCTACCGTCCCACTGGTAGGAGACAGGTTAAATGACGATCGCCCCGTAGCACTCACTTGTCATCATGAAGTGCTTTGAGAGGCTAGTTAATTAAGGATCATGTCCCCTCTACCTTACACCAACAGTTGTAGGCTTGATTACCAACAATGACGAGACAGCCTACACGGAGGAAGTGAGGGCCCTGGCAGAGTGGGGCCAGAAAAATAACCACACTCTCAACGTCAAAACTAAGGAGCTGATCGGGCACTTCAGGAAACAGCACGTCGAGCACGCCCCTATCCACATCGACGAGACAGCAGTGGAGAACGTGTAAAGCTTCAAGTTTCTCGGCGTACACATCAATGATAATCTGAAATGGTCCACCCACACAGAGAGTGTGGTGAAGAAGGCACAACAGCGCCTCTTCAAACTCAGGAGGCTGAAGAAATTCGGATTGGCCCATAAGACCCTCAGAAACTTTAACAGATGAATAATTTAGAGCATCCTGTTGGGCTGTATCATCGCCTGAGACGGCAACTGCACTGCCCGCAACCGCAGGGCTCTCCAGAGGGTGGTACGTCTATCCAATGCATCACACTGCCTGCCCTCCAGTACACCTACAAACACCCGATGTCACAGGAAGGCCAAAAAGATCATCAAGGATATAGATGCTTTAGATGCTGCTCCCTTATATACAGTTGGGGAAAAAAGCATATGATACACTGCCGATTTTGCAGGTTTCCCTACTTTCCCTACAAAGCATGTAGAGGTCTGAAATTTTTATCATAGATACACTTCAACTATGAGAGACGGAATCTAAAATTGTATGATTTTTAAGTAATTAATTTGCATTTTATTGCATGACATAAGTATTTTATACATCAGAAAAGCAGAACTTAATGTGGTACAGAAAGCTTTGTTTGCAATTACAGATATCATACGTTTCCTGTAGTTCTTCACCAGGTTTGCACACACTGCAGCAGGGATTTTGGCCAACTCCTCCATACAGACCTTCTCCAGATCATTCTGTCGCTGGGCAATACGGACTTTCAGCTCCCTCCAAAGACTTTCTATTGGGTTCAGGTCTGGAGACTGGCTAGGCCACTCCAGGACCTTGAGATGCTTCTTACGGAGAAGCTCCTTAGTTGCCCTGGCTGTGTGTTTCGGGTTGTTGTCATGCTGGAAGACCGAGCCACAACCCATCTTCAATGCTCTTACTGAGGGAAGGAGGTTGTTGGCCAAGATCTTGCAATACATGGCCCCATCCATCCTCCCCTCAATATGGTGCAGTCGTCCTGTCCACTTTGCAGAAAAGCATCCCCAAAGAATGATGTTTCCAACTCCATGCTTCACGGTTGGGATGGTGTTCTTGGGGTTGTACTGATCCTTCTTCTTCCTCCAAACACAGCGAGTGGAGTTTAGACCAAAAATCTCTATTTTGTCTCATCAGACCACATGAACTTCTCCCATTCCTCCTCTGGATCATCCAGATGGTTATTGGCCTGGACATGCGCTGGCTTGAGCAGGAGGACCTTGCGTGAGCTGCAGGATTTTAATCCATGACGCCGTAGTGTGTTACGAATGGTTTTCTTTGAGACTGTGGTCCCAGCTCTCTTCAGGTCATTGACCAGGTCCTGCCGTGTAGTTCTGCGCTGATCCCTCACCTTCCTCATGATCTTTGATGCCCCACAAGGTGAGATCTTGCATGGAGCCCCAGACCAAGGGTGATTTACCGTCATCTTGAACTTCTTCCAAAGTATTCACCAAAGTATTCACCCCCCTTGGCATTTTTCCTATTTTGTTGCCTTACAACCTGGAATGAAAGTGTATTTTTGGGGGGTTTGTACAACATGCATGCAACACACTTTGAAGATGCAAAATATTTTTTTTTTATTGTGAAACAAGAAAGACAAACAACAAAACTGGGTCTGGGCTTTGAATTTAAATGCTTTGAATTTAAATGTTTCCCCTTTAAATGTTTCCCCTTTCCCCAGTCCGGGCCTAGCAACGAGGGTCCCCAGTCCTGGGCCCACAACGAAGGTCCCCAGTCCAGGGCCCACAGAGAGGGTCCCCAGTCCGGGGTTGTCGACGAGGCGCCACCAAAGTTCGGTGAACCAGAGGTGGAGCGGGATCCATGTCCCGCACCAGTGCCGCCACCGCGGGTCGATGCCCACCCAGACCCACCCTTATAGGTTCAGGTTTTGTGGCCGGAGTCCGCACCTTTGGGAGGGGGGGGTGTACTGTCACGCCCTGACCTTAGAGATCCATTTTTCAATGTTTCTTTATTTCTATGTTTTGGCCCGGTATGGTTCTCAGTCAGGGACAGCTGTCTATCGTTGTCTCTGATTGGGAATCATACTTCGGTAGCCCTTTTTCCCTCCTTTCAGTGTGGGTAGTTATCTTTGTTTGTAGCACTATAGCCCTGTGAGCTTCACGGTTGTTTTTTAATTTCTTGTTTTGTTGGCGACATTTTAAATAAAAAAGAAATGTACGCTCTCCACGCTGCACTTTGGTCTACTTCTTTCAACGACCGCGACAGTACCAGGACATTTTTGCCAAAAACCTGGTTTCGTCTGCCAGGAGGCTGAAATTTGAAGCCAAAAGTGGAAATTCCAGCAGTACAATAACCCCAAGCACACATACAAATCCACAAATAAATGTTTTTTGCAAATAAACATTTTGCAATGGCCATCTCAGTCTCTTGAGTGGAACCCCTATGGTTTGGATGGAAGAGGACAATCCATAAGCGCAGATGAAGGATATCAGGGATCTGAAAAGTTTCTGTATGGAGGAATGGTCCACGACCCCTCTCTATGTGTTCTCCAATCTCATAAAACATTTGAGAAAAAGGCTCAGTGTTTGCAAGGGGAGGGTGCTGGAGTCTTGAAAACAGGGGATCCAATCATTTTGACCACTATCCTTTTGAGGTTTTTTAAATTGCTTATTATACAAAATGCATTTCTCTGAGCAATTGCATTAGTATACAATTAATATATATTTTTTAGCATACAAGAGAGCTCAGTATGTATTCATTTTATACAGTCTTCTATTCTCATCTTTATCAAGGGATCCCTAAAGAAGTGTACCCTACTGTATGTGAAAATATTACACACGCACACACTAAACATTTCACTCCTATTCTATTTACCTGAACAGGTTCCCCGGTATTTCTGCGCATATCGGTATTGTAGCCATCTCTCTCAGAGGTCTCCTGAAGGGGTGGGTGTGGACCACTGCTGTAAGTGCAACTAAAACAGGAGAGGGCATCGCAACCGTTGTCCATCAGATACTTCAGCATGGACAGATACTTCATACTGAACATGACGGTGGCCGGGAATGAGGTGGGGTGAGTGGGGATGTAGGCATTGACGTTGGCCATGTGCTCCACCAGCAAAGTGACCAATTCGATACTACCTTGCCTCATGGCCACAAGTAGCGGGTTGAATGTGTCCAGGTTTGGGTTGGCACCGGCTTCTAGAAGCATGGTGGTCGTGTCCACGTTGCCGTTGGTGACGGCGAAGTAGAGCGCTGTTCTACGATGGTCCTCATACATCCTGGAGCGTTCCTCCGACAGCACGGCATTGACATCGTAGCCGGCCTTGATCAGGACCTCCAGGACTTCATCCCAATTGTACTCGGCGGCCAGGTGGAGGGGACTGATGCCACTGCGTTTCACTCTGGACTTGCTGGTGGCTTTGATCAGCAACGACACGATACTGAAATAGAAAATCACACATGGGGAATTAGGGGGTGCCCAGATTTGAGGATTAAGGGCTAGGGTTGCAATTTCCCCCTAAAACTTTCCCAAAGTTTCCACGTCTTTCAGAAATCTGAATATTATAGACATGATAGACCAATCCAAACTCATCTCTGCATGTCCAGCACACTCGTTATCTCAAACAATCATGGCTAGCGGAAAGGTTACTTCCTTTTTCTGTGGCTAAACCAACTAGGCTTGTAATTGAACAATTGTATTCGTATTTACAGATGGCATAAAAGTTTGATTTTAAGGTAGATGAAAGTTCACATGTTCGAGAAGGCATTTCTGCCAAAAAACGCATTATGATTAAACAATATTTTTTTACGTTCAAACAGCTCTCCTGTGAAGTCACAACATACGCCTGGTTTCCTGAATCGGGTCACATATACGGATCTGTGCCATTTATTTTGAACTGCACTCCCACGTTTACAGCATGAGTGGTCGTGAGTAGATGCACTTGTTTTGAGATCAAAGCGAGAGCTGCATGTAGCCATGTGTGCACATTTTATTCATATTTTGCTAGTTAGTGAGTTATTACCCCAGTTATAGATCATTTGTAGTCAGCAATACGGGAGTAATTGCTTCCTATAAGAGTACAAAACGTGTGCATTTCTAGTCATGTTTGAAAAGCGAGTCAGGTAAGTAACTTTTTTTGTCTTATAGGGGTAGTGTTGTATTTTGAGACAGGCTAGAATAAGCTAAGTAACCAATAGGCAGGGGGTAGCATAATTTGTCTGATTCTCTGTAATAATGGTATAAAGCATTTTATTTTGTAAAATGATTTATTGCAACAACATTTTCAGTCACCTCCTTCTCTGAAGAAAAGTGATGCTCCATACTCCAAGTGATGCTCCATGCTCCATTGCTTGCTGTTTGGGGTTTTAGGCTGGGTTTCTGTACAAGCACTTTGAGATATTAGCTGATGTAAGAAGGGCTATATAAATCAATTTGATTTGATTTGATTTGAATATTCCAAGATGGAGAATTCCCTCCCTGGATATTATCCTCCTGATTGTGGGAATCATCTAACCGGAATAAGGGGTCAAAGTCCCCACAAGTAAAGCCCACCACAAAGGCCGGACACAAGGGGTTCATATTCTAGGTAGAACAATAACGTTTCTTCACAGCTTGGTTTTAGTGTGTCTAGAATATTTGTCACAGTTCCAACCAAATGTTTATGCATGACTAGCATTTCGTATCATGTGCTCTACGAACTGAATGATTACAGCAGCATTTTCATTGGCTGGGAGTCCCTTTAACTTTTCTTTTGAGGTGCGGAGAAAAGGTGCAAGTGAAAGGGAAGTCAGTAGATTCAGAAAAGAAAACTAGGAGGTAGTGTAGAGTTCAGGATAGAAAGAAGGTGGGGGAAAGTACAATAATGGTATTATTGGCCATGATGACAAAGATGGCCATGACAGGAATGTATCCTTTGTGGGAGCAAAAACTCAGAATTTGACCACAAAATGATGCACCGCTTGTTGTAATCAGACCAATTTAGTGTTATTTAGAGTTATGCTTTTCAATTTGTAATAAAGGAGAGACTACTTCTAAGAAAACAGCCTTCTTGCAATGAAGGGCTGCTCATGCTCATAGCTCACATTTCAACAGTCAATGACAGCACCTCAACTGCACAGTTGGAATGCAATAAATTGTTAAAGAAGGCAAGTAGATTTTGGGAGTACATGTACAGTATGACTAAGAAGAGACATATTGCTCGATCCTGATTTAGGAAATTATATCATTCTGAAGCATGACTTTCCTACGCACTTCTCAGTATTAAGTTGCGTAATGCACTTTGCAGGTATGGTTACCTTGCTCGCTCTGAAGAAATGTAATTAAACCATTGGGTCTGTACCACAGACTCAATAGAATATGTTGAGAACGGGGTCAGAATATGGTGAATTTAACGAAAGCAATCTATGCATATTTGTCTCCGTTTCAGCACCAACTGTTAGATTTAAAGATATTGTGATCTTGTATATTATTTATTTAGGAAGTATGTATGACAAAAAAATCCATGTCTCAATTGTTTCAAGGCTTAAAACTCCTTTAACCTGTCTAATCTTCATCTACACTGATTGAAGTGGTTAACAGGTGACATCAATACGGGATCATAGCTTCACCTGGTGAGTTTGTCATGGAAATAGCAGGTGTTCCTAATGTTTTGTACACTCAGTGCGTATTGAAGAGTACAAAGTCAGTGGTTTGATTCATCCTGAAAGTTGTCATATTCAAGATCAATCCATTCGATATTGGAAGGTGGAATAAAAAAAAGTGTACAATAGAGGTTGAACAATAATCCTATAAATCTACCCTAATTCTCACAAATCATGGAACTGTATGACAATGGTCCAGTTGCCGTGAACATGTCCCAAATTGTTGCACAACGTTAGCCTAATATGATCTACTAATGCTAGCGTCCCTCAGGAAGAATTTACAAGGACATGAGAGGAAAGAAAGGTTAACGAAATTATGCTAAAATAAATGTATGTAGGCATTACTGATGTTGGCTAATATTTAACATTATGCAAATTGTACAAGCACGGCAGGTTCAGCACTAAAGAAGCCTATAGCTTGGGTAGGGCTGTTGTGGTAACCATATTACCACCACACCTGTGGTCACGAGTCATGAAGGCAGTCAAATTCCATGTGAGCGTTTAGTCACAGTAATTAGGCATCTCCAAGCTTGGATGCTGCTGATGGTCATTAGTAGCCTACCAAACTTGATAACTGCTTGGTACTCAGCACACTATTGTCCCTCAAATCAAATGTAATCGAAAATCTAATCAAACACTTCATGAGAGTCCCATGAGCTCATGTTGCGCAACATTCCTATAGGCCATGCAATTGCGTGAGAAAACTATTATAAAGAGGAGGATCCCATCAGCTTTCTGAAGATAGACATCGGGAAGTTGAAGTCGCCAATTACGCAGACAGGTGAGCCGTCTTCAGGAAATTAGCCTATCAAGGCGTCAAGCATATTGAGGAACTCTCCAAGGGCACCAGGTGGGCGATAGATGACAATGTTAAGCTTGAGTGGGCAAGAGACAGGGACAGCATGGAATTCAAATGAGGAGATGGACAGGTGAGAGAGGGAGAAAAGAAAATCTCCACTTAGGAGAAATGAGTAGACCTTTGCCACCACCACGACGACGATGACCAGATGCTCTCGGACAATGAAAGAAAACATAGATGAAGAAAGAGAAGCTGGAGTAGTAGTGTTCTCTGGGGTGATCCATGTCTCCATCAGGGTCAAAATTTGAGGGACTGAAGGGCAGCATAGACTAAGATGAACTCGCCGTTTTTGATCGTGGAATGGCAGTTCCAAACGCTGCCAGAGACCCAGCGGAATTCCACATCGGTTGTGCGCTCAGGGTAAACTAAATTGGAAGGGTTGCAGCCAACGGATGAGGAGCGTCTGTAAATCCTACAGGAAGAGGTGCAAACAGGTATAGAAAACAAATAGTTGACAAAGCTACAAAAGGGAAAAATGACAATCTGTAAATATATAGGTAAGATACTCAAGTGAGAGTGGTGTGGAGCCTTCCTCGAATAACTTGTCAGAGCGGTCTTTGTTTTGCGACACGACTGCCACTGACTTGACCGCAGCTTACAGCTGCCACTGAGAAACCAGAGGAGACTGAAAAACTAACACTAACTGCTGATTGCCTAGCAGAGTTGGAGAGCACACCTCCCTGTACTAAATGCTGATTGCCTAGGAGAGGTGAAACCACCCCCCCTACAATAGAGCCAGTGATTACCAAAACAAGTTACAAATTGCCTTGCCCTTTGATCCTGGTTGATGTGTTAACAACTATCTGCAAATAATTAGCAATCAGCAGTTTACACACCAAGTAGGCCATTGGGAAAACAGGCAGCAATTAAAGTAGATGGCCCTAGCTAGCAAAAAGACAGTACTAGACATCAAATAAAGACAAAAAATGTTTACTTATCACTCATGGAGATATCAGGAGTTCTCTAGCTATTGAATGAAGCACACTGAGATGGAGCCTGAGAAGCTGCTTATATACACTCAGAAAAGAGATGAAACCACTCACCCTTCAGTACAGCCACTGATTACCAAAACAAGTCGCAAATTATCCTGCCCCTTGATCCTAGTTAATGTGTCAACAACTACCTGCAAATTATGAGAAGGCAGCAGTTCACACACCAAGTAGACCACTGGGAAGACAGGCAGCACTTAGAGTGGCAAGAAAAAGTATGTGAACCCTTTGGAAATACCTGGATTTCTGCATAAATTGGTCATAACATTTGATCTGAACTTAATCTTGGTCACAACAAACACAGTCTGCTTAAACTAATATCACACAAACAATTATACGTTTTCAGGTCTTTACTGAACACACTGTGTAAACATTCACAGTGCAGGTTGGGAAAAGTATGTGAACACTTGGATTTAATAACGGTTGACCCTCCTTTGGCAGCAATAACCTCAAACAAAGTTTTCTGTAGTTGTGGATCAGACATGCAATGGTAAAGAGGAATTTTGGACCATTCCTCTTTACAAAACTGTTTCAGTAAAGCTATATTCTTTGGGATGTCTGGCGTGAACTGTTCTCGAGGTCATGTCACAGCATCTCAATCGGATTGAGGTCAGGACTCTGACTGGGCCACTCCAGAAGGTGTATTTTCTTCTGTTGATGCCATTCTGTTGTTGATTTATAGACAGCTTCTCAGGCTCCATCTTGGGTCATTGTCCTGTTGCATCACCCAACTTCCATTGAGCTTCAATTGGTGGATAGATAGTCTAACATTCTCCTGCAAAATGTCTTGATAAACTTGGGAATTCATTTTTCTGTCGAAGACAGCAAGCTGTCCAGGCCCTGAGACAGCCCCAAATCATGATGCTCCCTCCACCATGATTTACATTTAGGATGAGGTTTTGATGTTGGCGTGCTGTGCCTTTTTTTCTCCACACATAATGTTGTATGTTCCTTCCAAACAACTCAACTGCAGTTTCATCTGTCCACAGAATATTTTGCCAGTAGGGCTGAGAAACATCCAGGTGCACTTTTGCAAACTTCAGATGGGCAGCAAGGTTTTTTTTGGACAGTGGTGGCTTCTTCCGTGGTGTCCTCCCATGAACACTATTCTTGTTTAATGTTTGACGTATCATAGTCTCGTCAAAAGAGATGTTAGCATTTTCCAGAGATTTCTGTAAGTCTTTAGCTGATGCTCTAGGATTTTTCTTAACCTCACTGAGCATTCTGCGCTGTGCTCTTGCAGTCATATTTGCAGGACGGCCACTCCTAGGGAGAGTAGCAACAGTGCTGAACTTTCTCCATTTACAGACAATTTGTCTTACTGTGGACTGATGAACATCAAGGCTTTTAGTGATACTTCTGTAACCCTTTCCAGCTTTATGCAAGTCAACAATTCTTAATCGTAGTTCTTCTGAGATGTATTTTGTTCGAGGCATGGTTCACATCAGGCAATGCTTCCTGTGAATAGCAAACTCAAATTTTGTGACTGTTTTTTAGGGAAAGGTAGCTCTAACCAACATTTCCAATCTCGTCTCATTGATTGGACTCCAGGTTTGCTGACTCCTGACTCCAATTAGCTTTTGGAGAAGTCATTAGCCTAGGGGTTGACATACTTTTTCCAACCTACACTGTGAATGTTCAAATGATGTATTCAATATAGACAAGAAAAATACAATCATTTGTGTTATTAGTTTCAGCTTTTAGCGCACGGTCTAGTTTTCTGAATTTCCGCCTGTCTGACATGCCCAAAGTAAACTGCTTGTTACTCAGGCCCAGAAGCTAGGATATGCATTTAATTGCTATAATTGGATAGACAACACTCTGAAGTTTCTAAACCTAAGAGGATAAAATTATGTCTGTGAGTATAACAGCACTGTTATGGCAGGCAAAAACCAGAGGGAAATCCTTTTTCTTTTCTAGCTCCCAGCTATTTCAAATGTGAAGCTATTGAAAACTATGACTTACACCTCCCAGATTGCAGTTCCTATGGCTTCCATTAGATGACAACAGTCTTTATTCATGGTTTCAGGCTTGTTTTTAGAAAAACCAACGAGGAATAGTAGTTTATCCAAGGGGAGCACTAAGGCAAAAGTAGTCTCTTTGCGCTCATGAACGAGGGTGCGAGCTTCATTATTTTCCTTTCCTATTGAACATACTGGTCTTGGTATCAAATATTATCATTTATTTTGATATTAGACTACCTGAGGATTAATTAGAAACGTTGTTTGACTTGTTTGGATGAACTTTACCAGTAACTTTTGGGACTTCTTTGTCTTCATGGTGAACTGGTGGATTACTGAACTCAATGATGCCTACTAAACTGACTTTTTGGGATATAAAGAAGGACTTTATCGAAATGACCATTCAAAATGACCATTCATTGTGTAGCTGGGACCATTGGGATTGCAAGCAGAGGAAGATCTTTAAAGGTAAGTGATTTATTTTATATCTATTTATGATTTTATGACACCTGTGCTGGTTTGAAAACATATGTTGTTGTGGGGCGCAGTCCTCAGATAATCAAATGCTATGCTTTCGCCGTAAAGCCTATTGTAAATTGGACAACGCGGTTCGATTACCAAGATTCTAAGCTAAAGAATCATGTATGACACTTGTATTTTCATTAATGTTTAATATTACGATTTTGTAATTTGAATTTGGCACGCTCGGATTTTACCGGATGTTGTTGAATTTGATCCCGCTAGTGGGATCCGTGCTTGAAGAGATTTGAACACTCCTGGAGAGTCTTCTAGCTATAGAATGAAGCACACAGATACTTAGGCATAATAAAACACTTAAGCTTTTTCTGATCATGAGTATCAACTGTCAATTTACAGATACGATTACAAATACAAGTATAGCCATGTTGTTACACCTCTAATACTAATAACAACACAGTAGATGAATCTGATACGTAAGTGTGACGTAGAAGTCCGTCACTGGCCGCGGGCAGCATTTGGTTCTTTAACGCACACACATATTCATCACTCCTCCCTGCGCCATTATACCATAAGTTAACAATGTGGGTCGACACACAATTTAACTTCTGTCTTGGTGCATGCATTTCACACTTGTCAATGTTCATATTTGAGAGATACAATATTTATTATACTTATCAATGTTGTGGATGAGCGCATTGTTTGTGTGTTCTGTTCCTCTCTCTCCATCTCTGTAGCTTCTGGGTATGCTGGAAAAGGACCCGAGCTAAGGGAATTGGGTTGGCTTTATAGTGCCTGTCCCAAATGGCTCATTAATGCATATGGGCATATTGAAAGATATTGTCAGTAATGATGTAATGTTGTAAATGTTATGTTGTGATATTGTTTAAAACCGTGTTGCAATGTATATCCTTTAGTATGTTTAGTTCATGGAAAATGTAGGTTTGTATTGTTAATTGATTAATTAATTAGGGTTAATTGTTCTGAGGGGAGGGGCTAGCCCTACAAAAGGAGCCTCTCTCCAGTCTCTAGAGGGGATTTTTTGGATTGAGCTGTGGATGGGGCAGCATTGTTGTTAAGCTGTCCCATAAGGTAGACGTTGATGGCAGTACTGTTATTTTCTGTTCCGGAATCACTTGTAAATAAACACCTTTGCACAGAAGAACTTTTGCGGTTCCGCCATCTTTTTATTTTTATAGAGGTTAGGTTATCCAGTTTAGCCATCTGGCCTACTCTACGTGACAGTAAGCTAAAGAGGATGACCAACAGTGCTTTCTTTAGCGAGTACTTGGAGGTTAAGAAGCCCAGTGGTTCTAGTGTTAAGGGTGCTGTGCAGGGATATTTGTAATCTAACCACGTTTCAAGGCAATTTAAGCTAATTTCACCTACCCGGCATTTCCTTGTTGGGCAGCGATATGTAGTGGCAGAAGTCCTTTCTTTCCCACTTTGTTTGCGACAGCTTTCTGAGAAAGAAGAATCTCCACAATGTCCTCATGGCCATTCTTAGCCGCCTCATACAGAGCTGTGGACCCATCACTTGCCTCACTATTGACATCAGCACCTAGAACATATTCAGAACAATGTACAGTTAGAAAAGTTTTTTTGTTATATCCATATCCAATGCCATTTGGCCTACAGAATTCATCCTTTTTCCCCCAGGGGAAGTGTTACTGTATTTAATTTAATTATGCCAATGTGCTTTCATCAATTGAAAGCCCTTAATCTATTTTATGAGAATTTGTAAGATTTCTTGTTTGCATAAAATAGACGCAGACCAGTCTTTAAATAATAGGTAATAGAATTTATTCTCGGAGCGCGCTACCACTTAAACACGTGCAGCAGTTTATATATATATCATGACGTCATTTCACTGCTTTAACAGAATCCCCTCCTCTCAACCGGGACAAAGTAAGGTGAAAAGTTCATTCTAACTTACTAACACACTCCCAGATAACTTTTGACCCCTGAACATTATCGATCACCACTGAACTGACAGTTTTAATTAAAAGAAAACCTAGGAATGCACTCACTGCCTTATCTAAAAACACCAGAGCTAAGTTTCAGTAGGGTCAACCATAGGCTAACGACCTTATGTGTTTACACAGTCCACAACCAATTGGAATGGTGTTCATTAACTTATTACTCCTTGTCCGTGTCTCACAATCCCTTCTTATGAACTCATATTGTTAATCAGATATAATAAAACAGAGTATAAGTTTACTTACAGTTCCATTTAAAATGATTTGTTCAGTCATATTAATCATAATTTCCTAACAGGAAGTCATACCCATACCGTGTTTAATAAGAAATCGAAGTGTTTCCACATGTCCATTCTGGGCTGCAGTAGAAAGTGGTGTGATACCGTACATGTCGGTTGGGTTGAGCTTAGCCCCGCTCCGGACTAACATCTCACAGATCTCAACGTTGTTGCGGCTCACAGCCTCTAGGAGAGCTGTCCAGCCCTGGGTGGAGGATTTGTTCACCATAGCACCGTGATTCAGAAGCATGGCCACAATCTCGGCATTGTCCATTTCACAACCTGAGGAAAATGTCAAAGATTGACAGACAGCAGTTATATGGAAGAATTTTCTGGGGTACTCAAGACCGCTTGAGAGGATACTGGGAGAGGCAATCTGTAATGGCAGATTTTGGGTGTAGCTGTATTTCTATATCAAGCCATTCCTGTCTCCCAATAACCTCTCCTTTCTCCTGAAGTGTGGCCTTGTTCACAAGTGCTCCCCTTCATGTATTCAACATGTTTTTCAGCAAAAAAAAATTCACGGCCTTCTGATCTTGCTACCCAACAAGTTATTTTACTATCAGTATCCTATGACTTACTATACTTAAAGTAAAAGGATAATAACAAAGTGGTTGGCAGATATTGTAGGTCTTAGTAGGTCTTAAAGGCAAATGTTTTACCTTTGTAGAGGGGGCTCTCTCTCTCCTTGTTGGCAAGGTCTGGGTCAGCCCCCATCTCCAGAAGTGCCTCTACACAGGCCACCTTTTCGCTTTCCACTGCCAAGATGAGAGCGGTCCGGCCTTTCAGGTCGCACATGTTAATCACACCAGGTTGAGCTTGAAAAGTGGAAAGAAGAACACTAGGATATACTTTATTTTACACTGTATTTTACAGTCTGCTATTTAGCTGGCATTTACTTGGTAAAATGGTAAAATACTTGGTAATTACTTGGAAAATGGGTGCACCATTTGGTATGGACTGCTTGTATTCTTTAACATGAGACTAGAAAATGTCAATTGTTACCACTACACACTTTCCTAGTAAATAACAGGTAAGTACCAGCTTAAATGGGACTATAACATATAAAGATACCAGCCTTACAAAAAAGGACAACAACCAATGATGCAAAGAATGACTGTACTAAATGTACAAGGAACCACTCACTATACATGTACAGTACATCTATGGGGTTTTAAATTGCATTTACCCCCAAGAAGAACTCTGACACACTGGTCTTGGCCATAATATGCAGCCTCGTGCAGCGGGATCCATCCATACTTGTCAGGCCGCAGTATGTTATTCCCGCTGTTTCTAGCCATAGCTCGTACCGTAGTCACATCACCATTCAGGATGGCTTTCACAATAGGGTCCTGTTCCCTAATAGGCAAACATACCCATCATCATCCACTTGCCTTTTTCCCTAGCCCACATAAACTATAGAAGAGCTAACATATGCTACTGTACCTGTAGACTTCCAGTCATTGCGCTAATGCTACTTAACAATGGCTCGCAAAACTACCTCTAGTATCCTTCATAATGCACATAGAGACATAAAATGATATCCACAAGTTCATCTGACTCTGGCTAAGTAGAGAAACGGCTTAATTGCCAGAATCTCGCAGTCCTTTAAAGGGACAATCCAGAACATTCTCAAATTCAATTAGTGCATATTTTATTGATTTGCTATCTTTGAGTTATGGAAAGTGGATTAAAATTAAATACACACATCCTTAGTTAGGGTTTATGGTGTCGGAAAGACATTGGTTACTTAAGTTGTGAATTTCACCAGTTTTCTACCTCATTTATTATTTCCAACACCCAACCATTGTCTATGTATGTGAAAATGGCACTGTGATTAGAAATCTACGATAAAAAAAGTGCAATTTGACGATGTCATCAAAAGTAAAAACATTTTTAAATATAGTGATTTTCAAAGACTATGAGAATCGCGGTCACGTGGTGAGCAGGAAAATGTCCTCCCCTGGCTAGAAACGTTGCAGGTTTTGAAAACCGCTGTTGTGCATTGTTCCTCTTCTTTTCGTTGTTCTGTAGTGTAAAAGAAATGCATCGTTTTCACATACAGTATGTACACTTTGGTATGTTGCTGGAGATAATGCACATGAGGTTGAAAAGTGGTGGAAATCCCAGCAGGTATCCCAACAGGTTTGTATTCTTTAACGTGGAAAAATGATGTACAAAGTACAACAAATGTCATCACATATTATAGAAACATTATTACATATACTGAAGTGTTCATGTCTTGGTGTGAAGGCAATATATGTTGCTAAATACCTTCTGTGAAAGGACACACTTACTTTTCTGTGTCTGGCACGTACTGAATGGAGCCATCGCCTCTGTGATATGCCAGCATGCGCTTTCCATTGCCAGTTACAAAATGAGTCACCACAATGTCTCCACATTTCCTTCTTTCTTCACATGTCCTTCTCCTGCTACAGGAACGGTGAGATATAATTAGTTGACAGTCACATTTTATGCAAATGTATACATAAAATAAATGAAAGTAATATGGGGGGTCCTTAATCTAATTGTATATTGTGTTTCTTCAAAGCGAAATATTTGAATCCTGAAACAACTTTCATTGCTGACATGCGTACTATGGAAAGCTCTGTATCAATGAATACAGTACAGCCATCTAAAGTAATTGTCCACCATCACAATCCACTGCTCAAGTGTTCCTCCGAAAGCATTTCTAAGTGGTAGGCTTAATGCATGTGCATAGTTGATATCTAACATGCACAGTTGCAGGGTACTAATAAGTTGTTGTTTTTTAAACCCTGGTACCACCAAGTTTTTGTGAAAAAACTATAGAGTCACTATTAGTCAAGTTATTTTGACTGGTATTGTTGCAGCAAAACAATCCTGCAGCAAGAGGATTTCAATGTTTAATCCAGAATGTTTTTGATTGTGGTTAGGCTATTAGCTGGCCAAAATTAGGCTACAACAAAAGTGCAGTACTGTTAATATAACTGTGTTATTTTATGTAAATCACAAAGCTCATTTGCATTTCCTTCAGCGCAGGAATTCTCACCCAAAAATAGTGATCAAATTAATCCTGCAGTGTTTACTTAATGATCCTACATCATTAAGTAAACACTGCACGAGTCAAGTCATTTATTTGAGGAAACCGCCACTCATGCATACTTATGAAGTCTGCAACCTACATATGAAATTGAATGGCCAAACCACACCAAAGGTTGTATAACTCTGGAAACATATACTACATTTGCTTTGAAGGAGATGTCTGTATAGTGATACATAGACACACATTACTGACGAGATCCATATAATAATCAGAGAATGCTTTTATTTTCTACACTGTAACTGTAGATAAGGTACGTAATTAGGACAGTTATAGTGCTACGGGGCGGCAGGTAGCCTAGTTGTCAGAGCGCTGGGCCAGTAACCCAAAGGTTGCTGGATCGAATCCCTGAGCTGATAAGGTAAAAATCTGTCATTCTGCCCCTTAACAAGGCCTTAACCCTAACCCTGGTAGGCTGTCATTGTAAATAAGAATTTGTTCTTAACTGACTTGCCTAGTTAAATCAAATAAATGTTCAAAAGAATTACATGTATTATGCCAATGAATTTGAAATACATGTAAATATCTGTAGCCTACAACTTAATATAAATGGGGGCCCAAAACCCAAAGTGGATCATGAAAAACAATGAAGGGTCTTTTCAGCTGGTACACACGCATCAGGTGGGTTGGCAGTAGGCGGCCTATGGCTTGGGTCCTCCCTAGGTGGATTTGATGGGTTCGGTGTAGTTGTGGGTGGATTTGCCCTGAACTGGACTGTTCTTCTGCCTAGAGCTGTGGAGGTCTTGCTGGCTTCACCCAGTGAAGTGGCATTGTGGGGATCACTAAGGCTGCGTTCGATAGCCAGCTGCATCAGCTCGTCATCTGACAGGTTGCTGTAGAGAGTGTAGTCATCAAACCCCAGAGTGGGGCTGATAGTGGAGCCAGGCATGGACTTGCTGGCAACTGCCATGTTGGATCTAGAAAGAAAAGAGAGCATACAATATAACGGTTACATATGATGCTTTATGCATTATGTCCACCATGTTGGATCTTGAGACCCATTCCTTGGCACCTACACCAGTGGTGGTCAAGACTGGTCCTAGCGGGTGCCACAATATCGTCCATCTAGAGACCATGATTAAAGGAATAGTTTACCCAAATAGCAAAAATACATATTGGTTCTGATTGTGTAGATGATTTGGACATGACATGCAAAAATGGGATTATCAGGGATATTGACTTGCATTGGTTACGTGCCACAAATGCAAAAAACTGAGCATTTGTAGACAGTGGTCAGATAATCCAAACCAAAGGTTTTCTGGGGAAGCATATCGAAACATTTCTGCAGCCTTGAATGTCCCCAAGAACACACATTCTTAAATTAAAGAAGTTTGAAACCACCAATGCTCATCATAATCTGGCCGCCCGGCCAAACTGAGCAAATGGGGGAGAAGGGCCTTAGTCAGCGAGGTGACCAAGAACCCCATAGCCACGAGAACTTTCCACGAGAACTTTCCAGAAGGACAACCATCTCTACAGCACTCCACCAATCAAGCCTTCATGGTAGAGTGGCCAGACGGAAGATACTCCGAAATAAAAGGCACATGACAACCTGCTATGAGTTTGGCAAAAGGCACCTAAAGACTCTCAGACCATGAGAACAAGATTCTCTGGTCTGATGAAACCAAGATTTACAATTTTGGCCTGAATGCCAAGCGTCACTTCTGGAGAAAACCTTGCACCATCCCTACTGTGAAGCATGGTGGTGGCAGCATCATGTTTTGGGGATGTTTTTCAGTGGCAGTGACTGGGTGACATATTCAAGATCGAGGCAAAGGTGAACGGAGCAAAGTACAGAGAAGTGCTTGATGAAAACCTGCTCCACAGCGCTCAGGACTTCAGACTAATATGAAGGTCCACCTTCCAACAGGACAATGACCCTAAGAACACAGCCAAGACAACGCAGGAGTGGCTTCGGGACAAGTCTCTGAATGTCCTTGAGTGTCTCAGCCGGTGCCCGGATTTGAACCCGATTGAACTTCTCTGGAGAGACCTGAAAATAGCTGTGCAGCAATGCTCCCCATCCAACCTGACAGAGCTTGAGAGGATCTGCAGAGAAGAATAGGAGAAACTCCGCAAATACAAGTGTGCTAAGCTTGTTGCGTCATTCCCAAGAAGAATCAATTCTGTAATCGCTGCTAAAGGTGCTTCAACAACGTGCTGAGAAAAGGGTCTGAATGTATTATAATAAATTATAAATTAACAAAAAAAATCTAAAAACATCTTTTTTTTCTCATGTGAAGGCCTAATTACAGAGGAGAAACTTCTAGATGCAAGTAAAGCCTTCACGTCCGGGAAAACTCCAGGGCTGGTATATCAAAGGTATATCAAATATTTTTCAATGTACTCAAAGGTCCGTTATTAACATGCTTTAACCACTCCTATACAAATTTTAAATACTCAGCAAGAAGGTCTGATTTAATGATTACTGAAACAGGACCCAAGAGGTAAATATAAAGATCAAGTCCGACCTAAAAAACTGGAGACCCCTTACACTTCAGTATTGTGATGCCAAAATTTTTGCAAAATGCATAGCGCATAGAATTTATTAAAAAGGTATTGTCATATATTATTAATTCTAGTCAGACAGGGTTTTTACATGGACGTTAGTTTCGAGAAAATACTGGAAATCATACAACTATAAAGAATCTGTGACACCAGGCCTGGTATTCATAGCCTTTGATGAAGTATGACTGGAATTCATATGTAAATGCCTGGACAATTTTAATTTTGGAGAATCTCTTATACAATGTGTTAAAGTTATGTATAGCAACCCCAGGTGTAAAATAGTAAATAATGGCTACTTCTCAGAAAGTATTAAATTGTTAAGAGAAGTAAAACAAGGCTGTCCACTATTGGCATATCTATTTATTATGGCATTGAAATGTTAGCTATTAAAACCAGATCCAACAATAATATCAAGGGGCTAGAAATCTAGAATTGTGATCAATAAAAAAATAATACAAGTTTTATTTAAAACCTCTCTGGGATAGGCAGGACGCTTGCGTCCCACTTGGCCAATAGTCAGGGAAAATGTAGAGCACCAAATTCAAATAAAATACTATAAAAATCAAACTTTCATTAAATCACACATGTAAGATACCAAATTAAAGCTACACTCGTTGTGAATCCAGACAACATGTCAGATTTCAAAAAGGCTTTTCGGTGAAAGCATAAGATGCTATTATCTGATGATAGCACAACAGTAAACAAAGAGAGTAGCATATTTCAACCCTGCAGGCGCAACACAAAACGCAGGAATAAAAATATAATTCATGCCTTTGACGAGTTTCTTTTGTTGGCACTTTATGTCCCATAAACATCACAAATGGTCCTTTTGTTCAATTAATTCGCGTTTGATCCAGAAAAACACAGCTTCCAACTTGCGCAACGTCACTACAAAATATCTCAAAAGTTACCTGTAAACTTTGCCAAAACATTTCAAACTACTTTTGTAATACAACTTTAGGTATTTTTAAACGGTTAATCGATCAAATTGAAGACGGGACAATCTGTGTTCAATACAGGAAGACAACAAACCCAAGCTACTTTAAGTCATGCTCCTCTCTCAAAAAGTAGACTTCAAATGACACTCATTCAAGATGGCCGTACTTCTTCATTACACAAAGGAATAACCTCAACCAATTTCTAAAGACTGGTGACTTCCAGTGGGAGCGGTAGGAACTGAAAACAAGTCCCTTAGAAATCTAGTTTCCCAATGAAACTTCATTGAATAGACAGTGACCTCAAAAAAAGAAATCTGAATGATTTGTCCTCGGGGTTTTGCCTGCTGCACAAGTTCTGTTATACTCACAGACATGATTCAAGCAGTTTTAGAAACTTCAGAAATCAACTAATAATATGCATATCTTATATTCTGGGGATGAGTAGCAGGAAGTTGAAATTGGGCACGCTATTTATCCAAAAGTGAAAATGCTGCCCCCTATCCCGAAGAAGTTTTTAAGGACTAAAAAATTGACAGCTTTTCCATACAGCTTCCAAAATAGCTGGTAAAAGAATGTTGACGTACCGAATCCATGTCACATGGTTTATGAACTGATACACAAAATATCACCAGATTTAAAACTTTGAGTTTTTAAATATAATTGACAATACAACATGCTTGCAGTCAATAGAATGATATTTATATGGGGGATACAATCAAGTGACAGAATCATTAGATCACTTGTTTTGGTACTGCCCATATATAGGTTGTTTTTGGTTGAAAGGTTCAGGAATACCTGAATAATTGCAACATTTACTTAGAGATAACTCTGCAAATAGCACCAAAGCCATCTTCGATGCAAAAAGCTCTTAATTCCCCACATCGCTCAGTGGTGGTGAGGCGGTCGGAGAAGACGGCGCAGGGAATCAGCTTAAGATCCAAGGCAGAACAGAACAGCCCCCACTCTGACATCCAAAGCATCGGCCTCCACCACGAACTGACGGGAAGGGTCTGGATGAACCAGGATCGGAGCCGTGGTGAAGCATTGTTTAAGGTCCCAGAATGCCCGGTCTGCTGCCGTGGACCACGTGAACGGAACCTTGGTAGAGATGAGGGCAGACAGGAGGGAGAACAGGGGGCTGTAAACCTGGATAAAGTGGCGATAAAAGTTGGCGAACCCAAGGAAACGTTGCAGCTACACCCTGGCCAATCCACCACAAGCGTTGCATCTGCTGAGGCCAATCCACCACCACTTTCACCTTCTCGGGATCCATCTTGACACTCCCAGCAGAGATGATGTAGCCCAGAAAGGGAATGGTGGAGCGATGGAACTCTCACTTGTCCGCCTTAACGAACAACGAGTTCTCCAGCACTGGAGAAACTGCTGGACATGGAGCATGTTTTCTTGGGGGGAGAGGGAGAAGACGAGGGTGTCATCCAATTAGAC
Source organism: Oncorhynchus tshawytscha (assembly GCF_018296145.1). Taxonomy (NCBI): domain Eukaryota; kingdom Metazoa; phylum Chordata; class Actinopteri; order Salmoniformes; family Salmonidae; genus Oncorhynchus; species Oncorhynchus tshawytscha. Next base: position 3,408,648 of record NC_056446.1, on the reverse strand, counting down.
AAAGTGGAACCGGTTCAGCATGTCATGGAGAATGTTATTCACCAGAGCCTGGAACAGGGCAGGGCCTTGGTGAGGCCAAAGGGCATGACTAGATATTCGTAACATCCACGGGAATGGAGAGGAGCTGAGTGGGGATGTTCAGCTCGGAAGCCAGTGTGGCGTCCAAAAAGCTCTCATCAGCCCCAGAGTCAATGAGGACCCGGAGATATTTGGACTGGTTTCCCCACAGCAGAATGAAATGAAAAGGGGTGCGAGTAAAGGAAAGCAGAAAAGTTCCCCATATGGCCCACCAGAGTACTCGCTCCTACCGGTGAGCCTGGTAAAAACCGGGCATGAGGACACAAAATGACCAAAGGTCCCACAATACAGACAGCTCCTTGTGCTGATCTGGTGTTGCCGTTCAGCTGGCAACAACACAGCCCTGCCTAGTTGCATGGGCTCAGGAAACAGTTCCTCAGCCCTCCTTGGTGATTCTCGAGGAGATCTCGGGTGCTCTTGGCCACAGGACCGTCAGAGACTTCCAGGATGACTCGGAGGAGAGGTGGAATCCCTGGACGTGTGAGTGAAAACGAATTTCCTGTCCATCCGTCGTTCCTGCAATCGCCCATCGATGCGGACGGTCAACACGATGAGGGATCAATATCTGTGGGTAAGTCCCAATCCGCAAGCTCGTCCTTAACCTCCCCCGAGACGCCGTGCAGGAACATGTTGAACAGTGCTTCCGGTTCCACGCAGTCTCCGCTGCCAACGTACGGTATCCACCGCATAGTCGGCCACAATGCGGGCATCCTGCCGGAGCTGGATTAGCTTCCAGGCAGCTTCTCTCCCGGAGAACGGGGCATCAAAGACCTTCCTCACCTTTCCCATGAACCCCTCCAGGCTCGCGCACATGGCCCATTCTGCTGATGTTCCCATACGGCGGTAGCCCAGGTGAGAGCCCATCCAGACATCAGCGTGATGAGGTAGGCTATTTTGGAGCGATCCGAGGAGAAGGAGGAGGGATGAAGCCCAACAGGTGCTCGGCTCTCCATTAAAGCGTTCCGGAGGAAGTAACCGGGGCTCCTGGGAAGGTGGTGGGGTGGCGCTGCTAACTGCCGAGTTGCTGAGGTGCCACCATGGCAGGCTGACCCCCAGATGTCCCGCGGAACTGCTCTAGCAGCATGTCCTGGTCATGGTGCTCAGCAAACATTTGGACCCCCTCCATCAGCCCCATAAGCAATTGCTCATGCCTACCAATGGAGGCTCCTTGGGAGGAGATGGTGTTGCGCACCTGGTCCGGGTCTGCTGGGTCAGTCATGGCCAGTTCGTACTATCAGGTACAGTGGGGCAAAAAAGTATTTAGTCAGCCACCAATTGTGCAAGTTCTCCCACTTAAAAAGATGAGAGAGGCCTGTAATTTTCATCATAGGTACACTTCAACTAGGACAGACAAAATGAGAAAAGAAATCTGAAAATCACATTGTAGGATTTTTTATGAATTTATTTGCAAATTATGGTGGAAAATAAGTATTTGGCCAATAACTAAAGTTTATCTCAATACTTTGTTATATACCCTTTGTTGGCAATGACAGAGGTCAAACGTTTTCCGTAAGTCTTCATACACTGTTGCTGGTATTTTGGCCCATTCCTCCATGCAGATCTCCTCTAGAGCAGTGATGTTTTGGGGCTGTTGCTGGGAAACACGGACTTTCAACTCCCTCCAAAGATTTTCTATGGGGTTGAGATATGAAGACTGGCTAGGCCACTCCAGGACCTTGAAATGCTTCTTACGAAGCCACTCCTTCGTTGCCCGGGCGGTGTGTTTGGGATCATTGTCATGCTGAAAGACCCAGCCATGTTTCATCTTCCATGCCCTTGCTGATGGAAGGAGGTTTTCACTCAAAATCTCACAATACATGGCCCCATTCATTCTTTCCTTTACACAGATCAGTCGTCCTGGTCCCTTTGCAGAAAAACAGCCCCAAAGCATGATGTTTCCACCCCCATGCTTCACAGTAGGTATGGTGTTATTTGGATGCAACTCAGCATTCTTTGTCCTCCAAACACGACGAGTTGAGTTTTTACCAAAACGTTCTATTTTGGTGTCATCTGACCATATGACATTCTCCCAATCTTCTTCTGGATCATCCAAATGCTCTCTAGCAAACTTCAGACGGGCCTGGACATGTACTGGCTTAAGCAGGGGACACATCTGGCACTGCAGGATTTGAGTCCCTGGCGGCATAGTGTGTTACTGATGGTAGGTTTTGTTACTTTGGTTCCATCTCTCTGCAGGTCATTCACTAGGTCCCACCGTGTGGTTCTGGGATTTTTGCTCACCGTTCTTGTGATCATGTTGACCCCACGGGGTGAGATCTTGCGTGGAGCCCCAGATCGAGGGAGATTATCAGTGGTCTTGTATGTCTTCCATTTCCTAATAATTGCTCCCACAGTTCATTTCTTCAAACCAAGCTGCTTACCTATTGCAGATTCAGTATTCCCAGCCTGGTGCAGGTCTACAATTTTGTTTCTGGTGTTCTTTGACAGCTCTTTGGTCTTGGCCATAGTGGAGTTTGGAGTGTGACTGTTTGAGGTTGTGGACAGGTGTCCTTTATACTTATAAGTTCAAACAGGTGCTATTAATACAGGTAACGAGTGGAGGACAGAGGAGCCTCTCTAAAGAAGAAGTTACAGATCTGTGAGAGCCAGAAATCTTGCTTGTTTGTAGGTTACCAAATACTTATTTTCCACCATAATTTGCAAATAAATTCATTAAAAATCCTACAATGTGATTTTCTGGAATTTTTTTCTCATTTTGTCTGTCATAGTTGAAGTGTACCTAAGAGGAAAATTACAGGCCTCTCTCATCTTTTTAAGTGGGAGAACTTGCACAATTGGTGGCTGACTAATACTTTTTTGCCCCACTGTATGAAGGTAAGACCCAGATGCAGACCACGTCGAATAAACAATAGTTTAATAATCCAACAGGTGCAGGCAATAGACAGGTCTAGGAAGGCAGGAGTCAGTTTACCAGAGGTGGGGCTACAGTACCAGGTAGCAGGCAGGCTCAGGGTCAGGGTAAAGCAGAGGTCGGTAATCCAGAGGGGGGCAAAGCTACAGCTCGGCAGGCATGCTCGGGGTCAGGGGCAGGCAGAGTGGTCAGGCAGGAGGGCTCGGAGTCAGGACAGGCAAGGGTCAAAACCAGGAGAGCGAGAAAAGAGAGACTGTAAAAAGCAGGAGCTGAGACAAAAACCGCTGGTTGACTTGAACAAACAATACAAACTGGCAACAGACAAACAGATAACATAGGTATAAATACACAGGGGATAAAGGGGAATATGGGTGACACCTGGAAGGGAGGGTGGAGACAATCACAAAGACAGGTGAAACATTAAGTGTATTCAATTTAGTCAATTTAGTCAAAAGATTAGTATTTGGTCCTATATTCCGAGCACGCAATGATTACATCAAGCGTTTGACTCATAATTATTCACAATTCATTAATGATTATCTGTAATTATGGTAGCATTCTCATTAATGTAGAAGTGTTCTGAAATATATTCTATTCTTATTTACAATAGAAGTGACTCAATACATTATTTACCATTCATTTCTATAGGGCACAACATAATCCAAACACAACCAAACAAACTGCAAATGCTTCCACAAGTTTGATGCAGTCTGTGTCACGTGGTATAATGATAGAAGACAAGCCAGTAATACGTGATAGTTTTGTCTTTTTCTCCACCCAAACAAAGAGGAAGGTGTAAAGCTCTAAATAATACATGGGACTAGAACTGTAAAACAAGTGCACAATAACACGTAGCATGGAAGCCGATACAACAGCACAGGTGCTCACAAGACCAAGGGACATGGTAACAATAACCAACAAGGACAATGGGGAACAGAGAACACATACAGTTGAAGTTGGAAGTTTACATACACTTAGGTTGGAGTCATTAAAACTCGTTTTTCAACCACTCCACAAATTTCTTGTTAACAAACTACAGTTTGGCAAGTCGGTTAGGACATCTACTTCATGCATGACATAAATAATTTTTCCAACAATTGTTTACAGGCAGATTATTTCACTTATAATTCACTGTATCACAATTCTGAGTGGGTCAGAAGTTTACATACACTAAGTTGACCGTGCCTTTAAAAAGCTTGGAAATTCCAGAAAATGATTTCATGGCATTAGAAGCTTCTGATAGGCTAATTGACATAATTTGAGTCAATTTGAGGTGTACCTGTGGATGTATTTCAAGGCCTATCTTCAAACTCAGTGCCTCTTTGCTTGACATCATGGGAAAATCAAAAGAAATCAGCCAAGACCTCAGAAAAAACATTGTAGACCTCCACAAGTCTGGTTCATCCTTGGGAGCAATTTTCAAATGTCTGAAGGTACCACTTTCATCTGTACAAACAATAGTACGCAAGTATAAAAACCATTGGACCACGCAGCCGTCATTCCGCTCAGGAAGACGACGCGTGTTGTCTCCTAGGGATGAACGTACTTTGGTGAGAAAAGTGCAAATCAATCCCAAAACAACAACAAAGGACCTTGTGAAGATGCTGGAGGAAACAGGTACAAAAGTATCTATATCCACAGTAAAATGAGTCCTATATCAACATAACCTGAAAGGCTGCTCAGCAAGGAAGAAGCCATTGCTCCCAAACAGCCATAAAAAAGCCAGACTCCAATGTGCAACTGCACATGGGGACAAAGATCGTACTTTTTGGAGAAATGTCCTCTGGTCTGATGAAACAAAAATAGAACTCTTTGGCCATAATGACCATCATTATGTTTGGAAAAAATTGGGGAAGCTTGCAAGTCGAAGAACACAATCCCAACCGTGAAGCACGGGGGTGGCAGCATCATGTTGTGGGGTTGCTTTGCTGCAGGAGGGACTGGTGCACTTCACAAAATAGATGGCTTCATGAGGGAGGACAACAAAGTCAAGGACAATAAAGTCAATGTATTGGAGTGGCCATCACAAATCCCGGACCTCAATCCCATAGAAAATGTGTGGGCAGAATTGAAAAGGCGTGTGTGAGCAAGGAGGCCTACAAACCTGACTCAGTTACACCAGCTCTGTCAGGAGGAATGGGCCAAAATTCACCCAACTTATTGTGGGAAGCTTGTGGAAGGCTACCCGAAACATTTGACCCAAGTTAAACAATTTAAAACAATGCTACCGAATACTAATTGAGTGTATGTAAACTTCTGACCCACTGGGAATGTGATGAAAGAAACAAAAAGCTGAAATAAATCATTCTCTCTACTATTATTCTGACATTTCACATTCTTAAATTAAAGTGGTGATCCTAACTGACCTAAGACAGGGAACTTTTACTAGTATTAAATGTCAGGAATTGTGAAAAATTGAGTTTAAATGTATTTGGCTAAGGTGTATGTAAATGTACGACTTCAACTGTATATACACATACTAATCAAGAGGAATGGGAACCAGGTGTGCGTAATGAGACAAGACAGTCCAGGTTGGGTGGTAATGTATCCAGTTCAGTGATGCCTAGACGTAGACCTCTGGAGCTGGTGAACGGAATGAGCAGCAAGTACCAGGGGATCCGTGACACTTTGCATACTAGGAATATGGGACCAAGTACTACACTTTTGACTAATTTTAATTTACAATAAGTGAATTTGTCCAAATACTTATGACACTTTCAACTGGAGGTGCTTTCATTTCTAAATGGTAAAAAAGATAGTGTTTTAAAATGCCCTCAAATAAAATGTGACATTCCCTACTGTCACTACATTTAAAACATTTTATCTCAAATCCAAAATGTTGGAATATAGAGCCAAGTTAAACGTTTTAGAATCACTGTCTAAATAAATACGTAGTTGAATGTAACTGCAAAACCAAAGTATGTGCAAGTGGCTTGTCAACTAATAAGGCAAACTCCCATTGTACACAATAATTAGGGATGGGCCGAGTAGTCGGACAAAGCGAGTTTTGTAACGGATTCTGACTGAGTGACAGCAAACTTGTCTGCCTGCAGCAAGTTGATGACACAGGCACACACACACACACCCCTCCACGTGCTGATCCTAATCTGCAGCTTTTTTGCAGTGAAAATGTGCAGGGAGGTATTTTGCCAACATCTATTTAGTCATAATTTTTTCAGTTTTTTCCACTCACAACTATGAACTGTCAATTTATGGATATGATTATGGCCATGTCGGCACACCCCTAATAAGAATGTCATGCAAATTCTTATTTACAATGACGGCCTACACCGGCCAAACCCAGACTACGCTGTGTGCCGCCCTATGGGACTCCCAATCATGGTCAGTTGTGATACAGCCTGGATTCAGACCAGGGTGTCTGTCTGTAGGGACACCTCAAGCAATGAGATGCAATGCTTTAGAGCACTGTACCACTCGGGAGCCCTTGCAGGTTGCAGGTTCCTTCTCGACAATGCAATAAGTAATAATAAAAGATGAGAATATGAAAATAAAGTAAATGGCTCAGTAGAATATTTTTTTTAGCATAAGTATAATACAGGGAAGAACAACATAGTCCAAAATTTGTCTTACCTTCCACCCAAGCTCTTACCGTTCTCCAGAGGCAAAAACAGTTTAAAAGTGTTTTTCTTCTCTGGTTAGTCTCACTTTCCCCCACTAAGACTTCTCCACTCCTCTGACGGTGACTGGGGGGACTGAGGGGACTGAGCCTGGGCTTCTGCTCCAGCCGTCTAGGATATTTTTGGAGGCTTCACGTGATATCCAAGGTATGGTGGGCCAATTTTTCCTCTCCCCCTTCATAGCTCAGATTGCTCCAGAGCAGGAGCTGGCCTAGTTTTTTGATGAGGGACTGAGTTCGCTGAACAACAAAACAAATAGCTGGAACTCTTGGGAGTAAAAGCAAAGATTCCCAAAATTCAGGAAATGTGTCAATCGTACAATTCGTAAATATTACAATAAAGTGATATTGACTATGTTCAATGGAAACTGTGAGTAGTCCAGAGTACAGTCTTTAGGCTTGTAGTCCTCCTGTGCTTGGTCAGACTCTTGCTGCGTCTGGGTCAGGTTTAATTATGGTGAGTTGTTTCTTATGTTAAGTAGTCTGGTATTGTGTTGTGTTAAAATCACTGCAATGCAAAGAGGTGTTCATTAAATGCATGAAAAAAGATTAAAGTAGATCAACAAGGTTAGCTTCTTTCCGTTGTGTTGGCAGCTCAATCTGTGTCATGTGTTTGTTTACTTCTAAACCCAGTACACTTTACGTTCCTTTTTGTATGTGGACAAATTCACAGATACCCACAGGCTGGAGAATACCAGCCACTAGAGTTACAGTCATGTCGTCAGTGAATTTGTTAATACCCTGTTGAGTGTAGAGCTTAGGGGTTTGTTCTGTACTCTGCTAATTGTTTGTTGTCGTGCAGAACAAGCAATAAAAAGTCTGTTGCAGAAAGCCTGGCGTCAGCAGAAAACACCATTTCTAGTTTTACCTACTGAATCAAAGTGTGAACATTTGCGTGCCTATTATTATTATTATTTTTGTGAATAACATCAAAATAGAAAACAACTAACTTGTCCAAGTAGATCTTGGATTCAAAGTTAGTTTAACCACTAGGCTCAACCGCCAGGGGGGAAATTTTAAGCGATAGTTATCGGTTTGAACCCCTAGCTGCTGCCTGTGGGAAAATCTGCAGTGAGTAATCCGGCAGCCAAAAGGTTACCAGCTACAATATCTCTGTATACTACCTGCTGATGTTGTGCCCTTGAGCAAGACACTTTACCCCTAAGTGCCCATGAGCTGCTCCCAGCCTGTGTTGTGTGTCAGGTTGGTCACTGTGACCATGGTCGCGAGGGTAACATTAGCTACCTAGTAAACATTATAATAGCCAGCGATATTAGTACAGAAAATACACTATATAAGTATTCAGAACTATAAGTATTCAGAACACTTCTCTTTTTCCACATTTTGTTATGTTACAGTCTTATACTAAAATTGATTAAATAAACATTTTCGTCATCAATATATACACAATACCCCACAATGACAAAACAGAAATACAGAAATACCTATTCAGACCTACTCAGACCTTTGCTATGAGACTCGGAATTGATCATCCTTGAGATGTTTCAAGAACTTGATTGGAGTCCACCTATGATATATTCAATTGATTGGACATGATTTCTATATCAGGGTCGACAGTTGACAGTGCATGTCAATGCAAACACCAAGCCATGAGGCCAATGGAATGGTCCGTAGAGCTCTTAGACAGGATTGTGTCAAGGCACAGATCTGGGGAAGGGTACCAAAATATTTGTGCAGAGTTGAAGGTCCCTAAGAACAAAGTGGCCTCCATCATTCTTAAATGGAAGAAGTTTGGAACCACCAAGACACTTCCTAGAGCTGGCCGCCTGGCCAAACTGAGCAACCAGGGGAGAAGGGCCTTGGTCAGGGAGGTGACCAAGAACACGGTGGTCTCACTTACAGATCTCCAGTGTTACTCTGTGGAGATGGGATAACCTTCCAGAAGGACAACCATCTCTGCAGCACTCCACTAATCAGACCCTTATGTTCGAGTGGCCAGACAGAAGCCAGTCCTCAGTAAAATGCACATGACAGCCCGCATGGAGTTTGCCAAAAGACACCAAAAGACACACCTTCTCCCCCGATAGGACTCTCAGACCATGAGAAACAAGACTCTGGTCTGTTGAATTCAAGATTGAACTCTTTGGCCTGAATGACAAGCTTCATGTCCGGAGGAAACCTGGTATCCTCCCTACGGTGAAGCATGGTGATGGCGGCATTTTGCTGTGGAGATATTTTTCAGCGGCAGGGACTGGGAGACTAGTCAGGATCGAGGGACAGATTAACGGAGCAAAGTACAGAGAGATCCTTTCATGAAAACCTGCCCCAAAGCATTCAGGACCTCAGACTGGGGTGAACGTTCACCTTCCAACAGGACAATGACCCAAAGCCCACAGCCAAGACAGCTCAGGAGTGACTTCGGGACAAGTCTCTGAATATCATTGAGTGGCCCAGACAGAGCCTTGACTTGAACCCGATCAAACATCTCTGGAGAGACCTGAAAATAGCTATGCAGTGTCGCTCCACATCCAACCTGACAGAGCTTGAGAGGATCTGCCGAGAAGAATTGGAGAAACTCCCCAAATACAGGCATGCCAAGCTTGTACTGTCATACCCAAGAAGAATCAAGGCTGTAATCACTGCCGAAGGTGATTCAACAAAGTACAGAGTTAAGGGTCTGAATACTTATGTAAATGTGATATTTCAATGTGATAATTTTTTTAAAGTTGCTAAAATTTCGAAAAAACCCTTGGGGTGTTGTGTGTAGGTTGATGAGGAACTTTAAAAAAAAATCAATTTCAGAATAAGGCTGTAAACTAACAAAGTCAATGGGTCTAACTACTTTTCTGAAGGCATTCCATACAAAAGTAGAGTATGTGGACACCACTTCAAATTACTGGATTTGGCTATTTCAACCACACCCGTTGCTGACAGGTGGATAAAATCGAGCACATAGTCATGGAATCTCCATAGACAAACATTGGCAGTAGAATGGCCTAGCTGAAGAGCTCACTGACTTTCAACATGGCACCATCGTAGGATGTTACCTTTCCAGCAAGTAAGTTAATCAAATTTCTGCCCTGCTAGAGCTGCCCCGGTCAACTGTGAGTGCTGTTATTTTGAAGTGGAATCATCTAGTAACAAAGGCTCAGCCGCAAAGTGGTAGGCCACACAAGCTCACAGAACAGGACCGCCGAGTGCTGAAGCACGTAGCAACACTCACTACCGAGTTCCAAGCTCCCTCTGGAAGCAACATCGGCTCAAGTCATTGGGCAGCTTGCGGCTGGGTTTTCCTTTGTGGTCTGTAATAGTTTTCAAGCCCTGCCTCATCAGACGAGCGTAGCCGGTGTAGTAGGATTCAATCCTAATCCTGTATTGAGGTCGGACTGACAGATGATTGGCATATACATAACTCTTACTGAATTTCCACGTGGGAAAGGATATTGGAAATCTAATCAAAGCCTAATGGATGTTAACTTGTTTTTAACTAAGACAGAGGAATTTATAACTGAATTGTTCTAACATATCATAGGTATAGCAAATCCGCTTATTGTATGGAACTCTTTTAAATGTGCCTTTAGAGGCCATGCAATTCGTTACTCAGCTCTAAAACAAACAAAAGCAATTTAGGTCAAAGGAGTCCATACGAACAAAGGTCTAACAGAACAGAAAAAATAGCAATAAAAACTGTACCATAGAGGCTCAGAATAAGTCAGGGGAAAAACAAAAATAAATGGTGGAACTTATTCAACATAGATCAAGTGTAATATATTATAATAATAAAGCAATTCGAATATGGGAAAAAATGCACTAAATTATTTTTGAATCTTCAACAAAGGAATGCTACCAAAATGAATTGAAACTTGACGGAGTCATCCATGATTCACCAAATTATATTTTGAAAGAGGAAGCAAAGAACTTAAAGAATTTAATTTCAGTCTCCCCATCTCCTCTAACCGAAGCTAAAAGTATAAAAAAAAATTCTATTAAAACTTCTTAGAGCTAGGCATCCCAATAGAGGGACAACTTCCGGTGAAACTGGAAGGCGCGCAATTCAAGTAAAAAATCATAAGAATTACGGATATTAAACATTAAGATAAATATAAGTGTCTTATATCGGTTGAAAGCTTAAATTCTTCTTAATTGAACTGCTCTGTCCGTTTTACAGTAGCTATTACAGCGAAAGCATGCCATGCGATTGTTTGAGGACGGTGCCCCAATTTCCACTGGCACAGGTTTCATAAATTCACCATTAGCGATTAAATATTCACTTACTTTTTGAAAATCTTCCTCTGATTTGTCATCCAAAGGGTCCCAGCTATAACATGTAGTGTTGATTTGTTAGATAAAATAATTTTTTATATCCCCAAAAGTCCGTTTAGATGGCGCCATCGATGTGAGTAATCCACTCGTTCAAAGTGCAGAGAAAGGAATCCGAAAATCTACCCCTAAACTTTGTTTCAACAAGTCAAAATATGTTTCTATATACTCCTCAGATACCCTAAAATGTAATCAAACTATAATATTTCTTACGGAAAGAAGTATTTTCAATTGGAAACCGATTTTAGCAGGTGCATCCTTTCTTCATGGTGCGCGCAAACACGAATTTCCAAGACTATGTCCCTGTACTAAAACTGATATTTCGTCTTTGTTTTTGAAGTTATAAGCCTGACACATTGAACATAGTCTGCTGACACCTTATGGAAGCCATAGGAATTGCATCCAGGGAGCTAATTTCCAGCATGCCCTTATACTTTCCATTGTAAGAGCATGGTCTCTCAAAAAAAAAATCTAGTTGGTTTTTCTTTAAATGTTCTCCTACCATATCTATTGTGTTATAATCTGGTTGTTTTTCTTTGGGTTTTCTCCTACATTATTTTAACATTTCTACAAACTTCAAAGTGTTTTCTTTCCAATGGTACCAATTATATGCATATCCTGGCTGAGCAAACAGGCAGTTTTCTTTGGGCACATCCTTCAGGCGGAAATTGAGAAAAAAAGGGGCCTAGCCCTTTAATAATAATGTAAAATTAACAACCATATATAAATACTAATTTGAAGGCGATACTACAGAGGAGGAACTTCTTGATGTAAATAAAGCCTTTAAGTCCTGGAAAACTCCATGGCTGAATGGCATGCCAGTGGAGGTATACCAAACCTTTTTTGATATACTCAGAGGACCGTTATTAGCATGTTTTAACCACTCCTATGTAAATGGTAGATAATCAGACACTCAACAAGAAGGTCTGATTTCATTATTACTGAAACAGGATACAAGTGGGAAATATAAAGATCCTGTCCATTTAAAAAAATTGTAGGCCCCTTACACTTATACCCTTACATATAGCTCATAGAATTAAAAAAGGTATTATTGGATATTATTAATTCTAATCAGACAGATTTCTGACATGGACAATACATTAGAGATAATATAAGACACGTACTGGAAACAATAGAACACCATTAAAAATCTGGGAAACCAGGCCTGCTATTCATAGCTGACTTTGAAAAGGCTTTTGATAAAGTACGACTGGAGATGATATATAAATGCCTGGAACATTTACATTTCGGAGAATCTCTTGTAAAATGGGATAACATTTTGCAGTACTGTTTAAACTGTATGATAGGAACACTGTGGACAATTTCAGCAAGTTGCAACATTGAAATACAGAAAGAAATACTTTTTCATAACAAGGTATAAATCATGTTTGATGCACTGTGTAAATAAATTGTCTTGCATTACTCTTTAAACTAGATGATAAGAACACTGTGGACAATTCTGAGTATGTTGAAATCATGAAAAACAGAAATAAACACTTTTCCAAAAACAAGGTCTAAATCATGTTTGATGCACTTTAAGTATGTTTTTTGCAGTACTGTTTAAACTGTATGATAGGAACACTGTGGACAATTTTCAGCAAGTTGCAACGGTGAAATTCAGAAATAAACAGTTTTCCATAAATCATGTTTGATGCACTCTGTAAGTAATTGTTTTTGCAGTACTGTTTAAACTGTATGATAGGAACACTATGGACAATTTTCAGCAAGATGCAACATTTTAATACAGAAATAAACACTTTTCCATAAACAAGGTCTAAATCATGTTTGATGCACTCTGTAAGTACACTTTTTTGCAGTACTGTTTAATCTAGATGATAGGAACACTGTGGACAATTTTCAGCAAGTTGCAACATTGAAATACTGAAATAAACACTTTTCCATAAACAAGTTCTAAATCATGTTTGATGCACTCTGTAAGTACATTTTTTTGCAGTACTGTTTAATCTAGATGATAGGAACACTGTGGACAATTTTCAGCAAGTTGCAACATTGAAATACAGAAATAACCACTTTTCCATAAACAAGGTATAAATCATGTTTGATGCACTCTGTAAGTGCAATTTTTGCAGTACTGTTTAATCTAGATGATAGGAACACTGTGGACAATTTTCAGCAAGTTGCAACATTGAAATACAGAAATAAACACTTTTCCATAAACAAGGTCTAAATCATGTTTGATGCACTCTGTAAGTGCAATTTTTGCAGTACTGTTTAATCTAGATGATAGGAACACTGTGGACAATTTTCAGCAAGTTGCAACATTGAAATAACCACTTTTCCAATAAACAAGGTCTAAATCATGTTTGATGCACTCTGTAAGTGCATTTTTTTGCAGTACTGTTTAATCTAGATGATAGGAACACTGTGGACAATTTTCAGCAAGTTGCAACATTGAAATACTGAAATAACCACTTTTCCATAAACAAGGTCTAAATCATGTTTGATGCACTCTGTAAGTACATTTTATTGCAGTACTGTTTAATCTAGATGATAGGAACACTGTGGACAATTTTCAGCAAGATGCAACATTGAATTACAGAAATAAACGTTTTTCCAAAAACAAGGTCTAAGTCATGTTTGATGCACTCTGTAAGTGCAATTTTTGCATTCCTGTTTAATCTTGATGGTAGGAACACTGTGGATAATTTTCAGCAAGTTGCAACATTGAAATAAACACTTTTCCATAAACAAGGTCTAAATCATGTTTGATGCACTCTGTAAGTAGTTTTTTGCAGTACTGTTTAAACTAGATGATAGGAACACTGTCGACAATTATAGCAAGTTGCAACCATGAAACACAGAAATAAACACTATTCCATAAACAAGGTCTAAATCATGTTTGATGCATTCTGTAAGTAAATTGTTTTGCAGTACTGTTTAAACTAGATGATAGGAACACTGTAGACAATTTTCAGAAAGTTGCAACCATGAAATACAGAAATAACCACTTTTCCATAAACAAGGTCTAAATCATGTTTGATGCACTCTGTAAGTGCAATTTTTGCATTACTGTTCAATCTAGATGATAGGAACACTGTGGACAATTTTCAGCAAGTTGCAACATTGAAATAACCACTTTTCCAATAAACAAGGTCTAAATCATGTTTGATGCACTCTGTAAGTGCAATTTTTGCATTACTGTTTAATCTAGATGATTGGAACACTGTGGGCAATTTTCAGCTAAGATGCAACATTGAATTACAGAAATAAACGTTTTTCCAAAAACAAGATCTAAGTCATGTTTGATGCACTCTGTAAGTGCAATTTTTGCAGTACTGTTTAAACTTGATGATAGGAACACTATGGACAATTTTCAGCAAGATGCAACATTTTAATACAGAAATAAACACTTTTCCATAAACAAGGTCTAAATCATGTTTGATGCACTCTGTAAGTACACTTTTTTGCAGTACTGTTTAAAGAGATGTAATACAGATTCATTCAACCACCTCCTTACAACTTCTAATCATCCCTCCTACTCTCAATCTCTATTCCTCATATTCTGATCATCATGCTTAAACCAAACACACACTGTTAGAAACTGTGTTTCCTCTCTCACCATTGTGAGTTTTGGAGATGTGTGTGGATCCACTAGCCATGATGTCTGGGAACACACAATATGGCAGACAGTTAGAGAAAGTGAATACAGATGAACTTTAGACCAGGGTTGTTTTGATATTGGACATTGGTTTCTACAGTAGTTAATGTTTGCATATCTGGAGGTTCTAGATGTGTGTAAGTAATATAGCAGAAGTGTTTTGGAGACCATTACACAGCAGGGTGGGGTCATCACCATATTGCTACACCTATCTGAGCCCCATCGGGAAGAACATGGAAAAGAGGGGTTAAGGGTTAATTAAACTGGGTAAAAAATATATTTTTTTAACTTCTCTCGGCCTGCACCTTGACATGGTGAGAGGGATTCAACTAAACCAGGCACATATTATTGAAATTTAAGTCATCTTTGCGTTTGCTTTTTCATCTCGCCACCCCTGCCTCCTCTCTTCCCTTTACTCTGCTTTTGATCTCTAGTGGTTCTGGCATGTTCCAAAACGGAGGCGAGGAGACAAGACAACGGCAGCTTGAGCAAAATTCAATCCCCCCTTCTGAGACTGGCTGCGTGTCGAGGATAAGTGACAGGAAGAACTAGTCGCAGCACCTCCTGTCTCTTGATTCTTCTTCTTCCCATTCTCCTCATCCTTGAACTCCTTCTCTCCCTCCAGACGAAATTCTGCATCAACTGACATTTGATAGCACAACAATCTTCCCACTCATCCCATCCCCTCCTCCATCTCTAGAGACCTCCCATTCCTTACCGCCCTCATCAACCCCTCTGACGTCAAAAATTACAGACAGGTATCCATCTCTTTCTTTTCTATGTATTCCATTAACATTATTACATGTCTAATCAAACATATAATTTTAATTAAATCAATCAAAAACTGTATTTTTACCTGATCTACCTGTAACCTACCACCACAGTCTGCTGGCACCTTAACCTCACTCAATGAGCTGTATTCCGCTATAAGCAAACAGGAAAACGCTCATCCAGATGCGGTGCTCCTAGTGGCCGGGGACTTTAATGCAGGGAAACTTAAATCAGTTCTACCTTTTTATTTTTTTACATTTTTTATTTCACCTTTATTTAACCAGGTAGGCTAGTTGAGAACAAGTTCTCATTTGCAACTGCGACCTGGCCAAGATAAAGCATAGCAGTGTGAACAGACAACAACACAGAGTTACACATGGAGTAAACAATTAACAAGTCAATAACACAGTAGAAAAGAAGGGGGAGTCTATATACATTGTGTGCAAAAGGCATGAGGAGGTAGGCGAATAATTACAATTTTGCAGATTAACACTGGAGTGATAAATGATCAGATGGTCATGTACAGGTAGAGATATTGGTGTGCAAAAGAGCAGAAAAGTAAATATAAAAACAGTATGGGGATGAGGTAGGTAAAAATGGGTGGGCTATTTACCAATAGACTATGTACAGCTGCAGCGATCGGTTAGCTGCTCAGATAGCAGATGTTTGAAGTTGGTGAGGGAGATAAAAGTCTCCAACTTCAGCGATTTTTGCAATTCGTTCCAGTCACAGGCAGCAGAGAACTGGAACGAAAGGCGGCCAAATGAGGTGTTGGCTTTAGGGATGATCAGTGAGATACACCTGCTGGAGCGCATGCTACGGATGGGTGTTGCCATCGTGACCAGTGAACTGAGATAAGGCGGAGCTTTACCTAGCATGGACTTGTAGATGACCTGGAGCCAGTGGGTCTGGCGACGAATATGTAGCGAGGGCCAGCCGACTAGAGCATACAAGTCGCAGTGGTGGGTGGTATAAGGTGCTTTAGTGACAAAACGGATGGCACTGTGATAAACTGCATCCAGTTTGCTGGGTAGAGTGTTGGAAGCAATTTTGTAGATGACATCGCCGAAGTCGAGGATCGGTAGGATAGTCAGTTTTACTGGCTAAGTTTGGCGGCGTGAGTGAAGGAGGCTTTGTTGCGGAATAGAAAGCCGACTCTTGATTTGATTTTCGATTGGAGATGTTTGATATGAGTCTGGAAGGAGAGTTTACAGTCTGGCCAGACACCTAGGTACTTATAGATGTCCACATATTCAAGGTCGGAACCATCCAGGGTGGTGATGCTGGTCAGGTGTGCGGGTGCAGGCAGCGAATGGTTGAAAAGCATGCATTTGGTTTTACTAGCGTTTAAGAGCAGTTGGAGGCCACGGAAGGAGTGTTGTATGGCATTGAAGCTCGTTTGGAGGTTAGATAGCACAGTGTCCAAGGACGGTATATATAGAAGTAATAGAATGGTGTCATCTGCGTAGAGGTGGATCAGGGAATCGCCCGCAGCAAGATCAACATCATTGATATATACAGAGAAAAGAGTCGGCCCGAGGATTGAACCCTGTGGCACCCCCATAGAGACTGCCAGAGGACCGGACAGCATGCCCTCCGATTTGACACACTGAACTCTGTCTGCAAAGTAATTGGTGAACCAGGCAAGGCAGTCATCCGAAAAACCGAGGTGAGTCTGCAGATAAGAATATGGTGATTGACAGAGTCGAAAGCCTTAGCAAGGTCGATGAAGACGGCTGCACAGTACTGTCTTTTATCAATGGTGGTTATGATATCGTTTAGTACCTTGAGCGTGGCTGAGGTGCACCCGTGACCAGCTCGGAAACCAGATTGCACAGCGGAGAAGGTACGGTGGGATTCGAGATGGTCAGTGACCTGTTTGTTGACTTGGCTTTCGAAGACCTTAGATAGGCAGGGCAGGATGGATATAGGTCTGTAACAGTTTGGGTCCAGGGTGTCTCCCCCTTTGAAGAGGGGGATGACTGCGGCAGCTTTCCAATCCTTGGGGATCTCAGACGATATGAAAGAGAGGTTGAACAGGCTGGTAATTTGTACGGGTCCAGGTTTTGCAGCTCTTTCAGAACATCTGCTATCTGGATTTGGGTAAAGGAGAACCTGGAGAGGCTTGGGCGAGTAGCTGCGGGGGGGGCGGAGCTGTTGGCCGAGGTTGGAGTAGCCAGGCGGAAGGCATGGCCAGCCGATGAGAAATGCTTGTTGAAGTTTTCGATAATCATGGATTTATCGGTGGTGACTGTGTTACCTAGCCTCAGTGCAGTGGGCAGCTGGGAGGAGGTGCTCTTGTTCTCCATGGACTTCACAGTGTCCCAGAACTTTTTGGAGTTGGAGCTACAGGATGCAAACTTCTGCCTGAAGAAGCTGGCCTTAGCTTTCCTGACTGACTGCGTGTATTGGTTCCTGACTTCCCTGAACAGTTGCATATCGCGGAGACTATTCTATGCTATTGCAGTCTGCCACAGGATGTTTTTGTGCAGGTCGAGGGCAGTCAGGTCTGGAGGGAACCAAGGGCTATATCTGTTCTTAGTTCTGCATTTTTTGAATGGAGCATGCTTATCTAAAATGGTGAGGAAGTTACTTTTAAAGAATGACCAGGCATCCTCAACTGACGGGATGAGGTCAATGTCCTTCCAGGATACCCGGGCCAGGTCGATTAGAAAGGCCTGCTCACAGAAGTGTTTTAGGGAGCGTTTGACAGTGATGAGGGGTGGTCGTTTGATTGCGGCTCCGTAGCGGATACAGGCAATGAGGCAGTGATCGTTGAGATCCTGGTTGAAGACAGCGGAGGTGTATTTGGAGGGCCAGTTGGTCAGGATGACGTCTATGAGGGTGCCCTTGTTTACAGATTTAGGGTTGTACCTGGTGGGTTCCTTGATGATTTGTGTGAGAAGGAGGGCATCTAGCTTAGATTGTAGGACTGCCTGGGTGTTAAGCATATCCCAGTTTAGGTCACCTAACAGAACAAACTCTGAAGCTAGATGGGGGGCGATCAATTCACAAATGGTGTCCAGGGCACAGCTGGGAGCTGAGGGGGGTCGGTAGCAGGTGGCAACAGTGAGAGACTTATTTCTGGAGAGAGTAATTTTCAAAATTAGTAGTTTGAACTGTTTGGGTATGGACCTGGAAAGTATGACATTACCTTTGGCAGTTCTATCTTGACGGAAAATGTTATAGTTGGGTATGGAAACTCCGAATTTTTGGTGGCCTTCCTGAGCCAGGATTCAGACACGGCAAGGACATCAGGGTTAGCAGAGTGTGCTAAAGCAGTGAGTAAAACAAACTTAGGGAGGAGACTTCTGATGTTGACATGCATGAAACCAAGGCTTTTTCGATTACAGAAGTCAACAAATGAGGGTGCCTGGGGACATGCAGGGCCTGGGTTTACCTCCACATCACCTGCGGAACAGAGGAGGAGTAGAATGAGGGTGCGGCTAAAGGCTATCAAAACTGGTCGCCTAGAGCGTTGGGGACAGAGAATAAAAGGAGCAGATTTCTGGGCATGGTAGAATATATTCAGGGCATAATGCGCAGACAGGGGTATGGTGGGGTGCGGGTACAGCGGAGGTAAGCCCAGGCACTGGGTGATGATGAGAGAGATTGTATCACTGGACATGCTGGTTGTAATGGGTGAGGTCACCGCATGTGTGGGAGGTGGGACCAAGGAGGTATCAGGGGCGCCGACAGAGATGGCCGCCTCGCTTCGTGTTCCTAGGAAACTATGCAGTGTTTTGTTTTTTTAAGTGTTATTTCTTACATTAGTACCCCAGGTCATCTTAGGTTTCATTACATACAGTCGAGAAGAACTACTGAATATAAGATCAGCGTCAACTCACCATCAGTACGACCAAGAATATGTTTTTCGCGATGCGGATCCTGTGTTCTGCCTTTCAACCGGGACAACAGAATGGATCCTATGCGGCGACCCAAAAAACGACTCCGAAAAAGAGGGAAACGAGGCGGTCTTCTGGTCAGACTCCGGAGACGGGCACATCGTGCACCACTCCCTAGCATTCTTCTCGCCAATGTCCAGTCTCTTGACAACAAGGTTGATGAAATCCGAGCAAGGGTAGCATTCCAGAGGGACATCAGAGACTGTAACGTTCTTTGCTTCACGGAAACATGGCTCACTGGAGAGACGCTATCCGAGGCGGTGCAGCCAGCGGGTTTCTCCACGCATCGCGCCGACAGAAACAAACATCTTTCTGGTAAGAAGAGGGGCGGGGGCGTATGCCTTATGGCTAACGAGACATGGTGTGACGAAAGAAACATACAGGAACTCAAATCCTTCTGTTCACCTGATTTAGAATTCCTCACAATCAAATGTAGACCGCATTATCTACCAAGAGAATTCTCTTCGATTATAATCACAGCTGTATATATCCCCCCCCAAGCAGACACATCGATGGCTCTGAACGAACTTTATTTGACTCTATATAAACTGGAAACCACATATCTTGAGGCTGCATTCATTGAAGCTGGGGATTTTAACAAGGCTAATCTGAAAACAAGACTCCCTAAATTCTATCAGCATATCGATTGTGCTACCAGGGCTTGTAAAACCCTGGATCATGTTATTCTAACTTCCATGACGCATATAAGGCTCTCCCCCGCCCTCCTTTCGGAAAAGCTGACCACGACTCCATTTTGTTGCTTCCAGCCTATAGACAGAAAAAAAAGGAAGCTCCCACTCTCAGGTCTGTTCAACGCTGGCCCGACCAATCTGACTCCACGCTTCAAGATTGCTTCGATCACGTGGATTGGGATATGTTCTGCATTGCGTCAAACAACAGCATTGACGAATACGCTGATTCTGTGAGCAAGTTTATTAGCAAGTGCATTGGCGATGTCGTACCCACAGCAACTATTAAAACATTCCCAAAGCAGAAACCACGGATTGATGGCAGCATTTGCACAAAACTGAAAGCACGAACCACTGCTTTTAACCAATGCAAGGTGACCGGAAACATGACCGAATACAAACAGTGTAGCTATTCCCTCTACAAGAAAATCAAACAAGCTAAGCGTCAGTATAGAGACAAAGTAGAGTCACAATTCAACGGCTCAGACACAAGAGGTATGTGGCAGGGTCTACAGTCAACCACGGATTACAAAAAGAAAACCAGCCCAGTCGCGGACCAGGATGTCTTGCTCCCGGACAGACTAAACAACCATTTTACTCGCTTTGAGGACAATACAGTGCCACTGACACGGCCGCTGCCGAAAACCTGCGGGCTCTCCTTCACTGCAGCCGACGTGATAAAACATTTAATCGTGTTAAATCAAGGACCATATCACCTCCACCAATTTGCTTACCGCCCCAATAGGTCCTAAGATGACGCAATCACAACCACACTGCACACTGCCCTAACCCATCTGGACAAGAGGAATACCTATGTGAGAATGCTAGTCATCAACTACAGCTCAGCATTTAACACCATAGTACCATCCAAACTCGTCATCAAGCTTGAGACCCTGGGTCTCGACCCGCCCTGTGCAACTGGGTACTGGACCTCCCAACGGGCCGCACCCAGGTGGTGAGTGTAGATAACAACATCTCCATCCCGCTGATCCTCAACACTGGGGCCCCACAGGGGTGCATTCTGAGCCCTCTCCTGTACTCCCTGTTCACCCACGACTGCGTGGCCATGCACACCTCCAACTCAATCGTCAAGTTTGCAGATGACACTACAGTGGTAGGCTTGATTACCAACAATGACGAGACGGCCTATAGGGAGGAGGTGAGGGCCCTCGGAGTGTGGTGTCAGGAAAATAACCTCACACTCAACAAAACAAAGGAGATGATTGTGGACTTCAGGAAACAGCAGAGGGAGCACCTCCCTATCCACATCGACGGGAACAGCAGTGGGGAGGGTAGAAGGTTTTAAGTTCCTCTGCGTACACATCACGGACAAACTGAATTGGTCCACCCACACAGACAGCGTGGTGAAGAAGGCACAGCAGCACCTCTTCAACCTCAGGAGGCTGAAGAAATTTGGCTTGTCACCAAAAGCACTCACAAACTTTTACAGATGCACAATCGAGAGCATGCTGTCGGGCTGTATCACCACCTGGTATGGCAACTGCTCCGCACACAACCGTAAGGCTCTCCAGAAGGTAGTGAGGACTGCACAACGCATCACCGGGGGCAAACTACCTGCCCTCCAGGACACCTACACCCCCCGATGTCACAGGAAGGCCATAAAGATCATCAAGGACAACAACCACCCAAGCCACTGCCCTTTCACCCCGTTATCATCCAGAAGGCGAGGTCAGTACAGGTGCATCAAAGCAGGGACCGAGAGACTGAAAAACAGCTTCTATCTCAAGGCCATCAGACTGTTAAACAGTGGCTGCTGCCAACATACTGACTCAACTCCAGCCACTTTAATAATGGAAAAATTGATGTAGAAAAAATGTATCACTAGCCACTTTAAACAATGCCACCTAATATGTTTACACAGCCTACATTACTCATCTCATATGTATATACTGTACTCAATACCATCTACTGCATCTTGCCTATGCCGTTCTGTACCATCACACATTAATATATCTTTATGAACATATTCTTCATCCCTTTACTCTTGTGTGTTTAAGGTAGCTGTTGTGAAATTGTTAGGTTAGATAACTCGTTGGTTATTACTGCATTGTCGGAATTAGAAGCACAAGCATTTCGCTACACTCGCATTAACATCTGCTAACCATGTGTATGTGACAAATAAAATTTGATTTGATAAGAAAATGGAAACCAAGCTGAAATGAGTGCAAGGCAAAAAGATAATGGTGGCTAAATACCCAAGGGGATGAATCATTAACAATCATTATCATTAACATGTGAGTGACGTTAGGATGAAAACTGTATAAAAAGTGTGTGCCGAGGCTGGAAAGTCAGTTGCTTCATGAAGTAGCTCGGCTTTTGTTACTTTGTAATAAACTCTATTTGACCTCACAAGCTCCGGTATTTGGGAAATATTACTGACTGAATATTTCCACGACACATGTAGCACTCACGTCTAAGCTAAGGACCCTGGGACTAAACACTTCCCTCTGCAACTGGATCCTGGACTTCCTGACATTCTGTATATTTCTGGCCCTTCTTTGGACACTGTGTTAACAACCCTCCCGGCAAGCTTCAATGCCATACAACTCTCCTTCCGTGGCCTCCAATTGCTCTTAAATACAAGTAAAACTAAATGCATGCTCTTCAACCGATCGCTGCCTGCACCTGCCCGCCTGTCCAACATCACTACTCTGTACGGCTCTGACTTAGAATACGTGGACAACTACAAATACCTAGGAGTCTGGTTAGACTGTAAACTCTCCTTCCAGACCCACATCAAACATCTCCAATCCAAAGTTAAATCTAGAATTGGCTTCCTATTTCGCAACAAGGCATCCTTCACTCATGCTGCCAAACATACCCTTGTAAAACTGACCATCTTACCAATCCTCGACTTCGGCGATGTCATTTACAAAATAGCCTCCAATACCCTACTCAACAAATTGGATGCAGTCTATCACAGTGCAATCCGTTTTGTCACCAAAGCCCCATATACTACCCACCATTGCGACCTGTACGCTCTCGTTGGCTGGTCCTCGCTTCATACTCGTCGCCAAACCCACTGGCTCCATGTCATCTACAAGACCCTGCTAGGTAAAGTCCCCCCTTATCTCAGCTCGCTGGTCACCATAGCATCACCCATCTGTAGCACACGCTCCAGCAGGTATATCTCTCTGGTCACCCCCAAAACCAATTCTTTCTTTGGCCGCCTCTCCTTCCAGTTCTCTGCTGCCAATAACTGGAACGAACTACAAAAATCTCTGAAACTGGAAACACTTATCTCCCTCACTAGCTTTAAGCACCCACTGTTAGAGCAGCTCACAGATTACTGCACCTGTACATAGCCCACCTATAATTTAGCCCAAACAACTACCTCTTTTCCTACTGTATTTATTTTATTTATTTATTTTGCTCCTTTGCACCCCATTATTTGTATTTCTACTTTGCACATTATTCCACTGCAAATCTACCATTCCAGTGTTTTACTTGCTATATTGTATTTACTTTGCCACCATGGCCTTTTTTTTGCCTTTACCTCCCTTATCTCACCTCATTTGCTCACATCGCATATAGACTTGTTTATACTGTATTATTGACTGTATGTTTGTTTTACTCCATGTGTAACTCTGTGTCGTTGTATGTGTCGAACTGCTTTGCTTTATCTTGGCCAGGTCGCAATTGTAAATGAGAACTTGTTCTCAACTTGCCTACCTGGTTAAATAAAGGTGAAATAAAAATAAATAGAAAGGTAACAGCACATCCGCCACGCTGATCCTCATCATGGGGGCCCCTCAGGGGTGCGTGCTCAGACCCCTCTTGTACTCCCTCTTCCCTCATGACTGCACGGCCAGGCACGACCTCCAACACCATCATTGTTTGCTGATGACACAACAGTGGTAGGCCTGATCACCAACAACGATGAGACAGCCTATAGGGAGGAGGTCAGAGACCTGGCCAGGTGGTGCCAGATAACAACCTCTCCCTCAACGTGATCAAGACAAAGGAGATGATTGTGGACTACAGGAATTGGAGGAACGAGCTGCCCCCTTTCTCATCACCAGGGCTGTAGTGGAGCAGGTTGAGAGCTTCAAGTTCATTGGCGTCCACATCACCAACAAACTATGGTCCAAGCACACCAAGACAGTCGTGAAGAGGGCACTACAAAACCTATTCCCCTCAGGAGACTGAAAAGATTAGGCATGGGTCCTCAGATCCTCAAAAGGTTTTACAGCTGCACCAACGAGAGCATCCTGAAGGGTTGCATCACTGCCTGATATGGCAACTGCTCGACCTCCAACCGCAAGGCACTACAGAGGGTAGCGCGTATGGCCAAATACATCACTGGGGCCAAGATTCCTGCCATCCAGGACCTCTATACCAGGCGGTGTCAGAGGAAGGCCCTTAAAATTGTCAAAGACTCCAGCCACCCTAGTCATAGACTTTTCTCTCTGCTACCGCACGACAAGCGGTACCAGAACGCCAAGTCAAGGTCCAAGAGACTTCTAAACAGCTTCTACCCCGAGCCATAAGCCATACCCCAAGCCATATATTTTTTCCGCTCATCAATTTACAAACAATACCCCATAATGACAAAACAAAAACAGAGTTTTAGACATTTTTGTTAATGTATAAAAAATGACAATTTTAAGTGTTCAGACCTTTACTCAGGTCTTTCTTAAAGCACATTTGGCAGCGATTACAGCATTGAGTCTTCTTGGGTATGCTTGGAACACCTGTATTTGGGGAGTTTATCCCATTCTTCCCTCCAGATCTTCTCAAACTCTGTCAGGTTGGATGGGGAGCGTTGCTGCACAGCTATTTTCAGGTCTCTCCAGAGATGTTCGATCGGGTTCAAGTCAAGGCTCTGGCTGGGCCACTCAAGGACATTCAGGGTTGTTGTCCTGTTAGAAGGTGAACCTTCGCCCCAGGCTGAGGTCCTGATCAGTCTGGAACAGGTTTCATCAAAGATCTCTCTGTACTTTGCTCCTTTCATCTTTCTCGATCCTTGCTAGTCTCCCAGTCCCTGCTGCTGAAAAATATCCCCCCAGTATGATGCTACCACCACCATGCTTCACCCTAAAGATGGTGCCAGGTTTCTTCCAGACGTGACGCTTGGCATTCAGGCCAAAGAGTTCAATCTTGGTTTCATCAGACCAGAAAATCTTGTTTCTCATGCTCTGAGAGTTTTTAGGTGCCTTTTGGCAAACTCCAAATAGGCTATCATGTGCCTTTTACTGAGGTGTGGCTTCCGTCTGGCCGCTCTACCATAAAGGCCTAATTGGTGGAGTTATGCAAAGATGGTTGTCCTTCTGGAAGGTTCTCCCATCTCCACAGAGGAACTCTTGAGCTCTGTCAGAGTGACCGTTGGGTTGTTGGTCACCTCCCTGACCAACGCCCTTCTCCCCCCGATTGCTCAGTTTGGACTGGCGGCCAGCTCTAGGAAGAGTCTTGGCTGTTCCAAACTTCTTCCATGTTTTAATAATGATGGAGGCCACTGTGTTCTAGGGGACCTTCTGTTACCCTTCCCCAGATCTGGGCCTTGACACAATCCTGTCTCTGAGCTCTACAGACAATTCCTTTGACCTCATGTCTTGTTTTTTTCTCTGACATGCACTGTCATCTGTGGGACCTTTATATAGACAGGGTGTGCCTTTCCAAATCATGTCCAATCAATTGAATTTACCACAGGTAGACTCCAATCAAGTTGTAGAAACATCTCAAGGATGATCAATGGAAACATCCAAATGTGGGAAATGGTCAGTGGGAACATAAAGAATAATAATGTCATACTGCTTTTCATTTTGAGATGTTATTAAAAACTGTATGAACCAAATACTGTAACTTAGGAAGGAAACCCCCATCTAGCTGTCAAGTTTCCATCCAATACGTTGTCTATGTGATATAAAAATGGGTTAAACTATTTTTGTTAAGATAGGATTGAGATTTTAGGAGTCATAAGAGATACCTTCTAATCATGTCCTTTGCACAACAAGTAGCCACGCCCCAAATGAGGTCAAAGAGCTTGTTAGCATGATGAAACCGTCCCTATTGCCCTTATTGACCTTATTGAGTACTTCAGACCAAAATAATTGAGACTGTGGTCCACATGTTGAAAGGGTGAGAAACTCTCAAACTCTCAACACCAGGTGAAGAAAATCAATTTACCAGACCAGGACCCTGCCAGTCTGCAGCTGCGCATGTAAAGTGAGTTTGGAACTTTGGCTATTTACCCGAGGAAGAGAGAAGAAGCTCACCTCAGACAATCATTGGTGAATCATTGAAGCCACAGACAACTAAGAAGAAGGACTTTGTGACCTCTGGTGGACAATCAGAGCCTTACAACTTCCCCATAGAAGGTTTGATTGGTTTCAACAGAAAGACGAAAAAAGACATATACGCGTAAATACATTCATGATTTCTTATCCTGAATGGGTGGTGGTTCGTGTGCAAGGTATATGATTAACGTGAGAACAATCCTAGAATGTGTCCACGATAAGTGTCCTTTTCCTCTCAATCGCTCTTTCTGCCTCTCCCTCTAAAGTTATGTTGTAACAAGCCATCATATCTTGTCAGTCCACTAGGGACCTTTGTCTCATGTAAGTGTGTATTTTATTCTGTATTATTATTTAGTTAGCTAGTAAATAAATAATTAAACCAATTTGTGTAGGACTGAATAATGAGCTAGGCTGGGGGTTCTTGTGGATCCAAGAAGGTTGAGACCGATCAGAATGAGACTGATATAAGGGGATGATTAATAAGTGACTTTTATCGATATATAATTTATATCTTCTAGAGTTTAATTTTGGAGATGGTAACTCGTTAAACAACTTCTTCTGTGGTGCCCCAAATTCCTAATGAGTTAATTGTTACATGATTAATTTCATCGGGTGACAAATTAAACATAGTTGGTGGATTGAATAAATAACAGTCATCACATATTAGATTTTTGATTACATTTTCATTGATGCCAGGGTGATTAGAGGGACAATAGACTGCTGAGTACCAGGCAGTTAGCAAGTTTGGTAGACTACTAATGACCATCAGCCGCATCAGAGATTGGAGATGCCTAACTACTGTAACTAAATGGTCACATGGAATTTGACTGCCTTCATGACTCGTGACTGCCCGTGTGGCGGTAAATGGTCACCGCAACAGCCCTAATTATGATAATTGCTCAACATTTTACCTCACTCCCTCAGCCAGTCGCCTCTCTTTAGGTCTTGCTGACAGGTTCAAACGTTTCCAGTAATATACCCTCCCTTTGCAACCCTAGTCACGTTCTTTACCGGTTTGGCATGATTCTAAAGCAAGGATCATCAACTAGATTCAGACGCAGGCTGATTTCTTCATTAGAGGATGGTCAGTGGGCCGGAAAATAATTTTAAATCATTTTAAAACTGCAAATTGACCGCAAGAAGCCCAAACAGATATAATATTTGTGTAAAACGTAATCAAAAATAGTCACATGTGCCAATGCAGTTAAAAAACAATTATGAGTACGAATAAGAAATAAAAGTAGCAAGTAATTAAAGAGCAGCAGTAAAATAACAATAGCAAGACTATACACAGGGGGGTACCGGTACAGAGTCAATGTGCGGGGGCACCGATTAGTCGAGGTAATTGAGGTAATATATACATGTAGGTAGAGTTATTAATGTGACTATGCATAGATGATAACAACAGAGAGTATCAGTGGGGTGTGGGTTGGGGGGTGGCACTGCAAATAGTCTGGGTAGCCATTTGATTAGATGTTCAGGAGTCTTATGGCTTGGCGGTAGAAGCTCTTTAGAAGCCTTTACGACTGGTACTTGTTGATCATTGCTAGACAGCCATTTTCAAGTCTTGCCATAGATTTTCAAGACGATTTAAGTCGAAACTGTAACTAGGCCACTCAGGAACATTCAGTGTCGTCTTGGTAACCAACTCCAGTGGAGATTTGGCCTTGTGTTTTAGGATATTGTGCTGCTGAAAGGTGAATTAATCTCCCAGTGTCTGTTAGAAAGCAGACTGAACCAAGTTTTTTTCCAGGGTTTTGCCTGTGCACACACACACCTAGGAATACCAAGGGGCACTTTCAAATCACTCATTTATATTATGTCTTCTTGGATTTCGCCCTCACTCTGATCTCTCCTGTCACCTGACCTCTGTTGGAAACTGAGAAATACAAATAAAACATATCCTTTTAGAAAAATTTGTGCATATACATATCAAAATATAGGGGAAATGACCCAATAACAAATGGGTAGTTTGATAAGATAGAGAGATATAAGAATATGATGTCTAAAGTATAGCTAGTGAGATAAATTGCAAATGTTAGTCAAGCAGAGACGGAGCTTGCAGCTAGCTATCTAGTTAAGAATACTCATTCTCGTAGTTGTCGATGTTCCTCGATAGGTACATCTTAAATAGCTTTTTTAAAACAATAGCTGATGGTCTCACGATTTGGTGAACACTGTTCACAATATTAGGGGGAGGTCTTGAAGGCAGCGGGTGTAGAAAGACATGTGTGACCCACCACCTCGATTTGGTCCAACAGTGAGGGAAAAAAGTATTTGATCCCCTGTACGTTTGCCCACTGACAAAGAAATGATCAGTCTATAATTTTAATGGTAGGTTTATTTGAACAGTGAGAGACAGAATAACAACAAAAAAATCTCGGTCTCAACCTTTAAGTCTTTACTGAAGACTCATCTCTTCAGTAAAGACTTAAAGGTTGAGACCGAGTTTGCGTCTCTTACATGGGTAGGCAGACCATTCCATAAAAATGGAGCTCTATAGGAGAAAGCCCTGCCTCCAGCTGTTTGCTTAGAAATTCTAGGGACAATTAGGAGGCCTGCGTCTTGTGACCGTAGCGTACGTGTAGGTATGTACGGCAGGACCAAATCAGATAGATAGGTAGGAGCAAGCCCATGTAATGCTTTGTAGGTTAGCAGTAAAACCTTGAAATCAGCCCTTGCCTTGACAGGAAGCCAGTGTAGGGAGGCTAGCACTGGAGTAATATGATCAAATATTTTGGTTCTGGTCAGGATTCTAGCAGCCGTATTTAGCACTAACTGAAGTGTATTTAGTGCTTTATCTGGGTAGCCGGAAAGTAGAGCATTGCAGTAGTCTAACCTAGAAGTGACAAAAGCATGGATTAATTTTTCTGCATCATTTTTGGACAGAAAGTTTCTGATTTTTGCAATGTTACGTAGATGGAAAAAAGCTGTCCTTGAAATGGTCTTGATATGTTCTTCAAAAGAGAGATCAGGGTCCAGAGTAACGCCGAGGTCCTTCACAGTTTTATTTGAGACGACTGTACAACCATTAAGATTAATTGTCAGATTCAACAGAAGATCTCTTTGTTTCTTGGGACCTAGAACAAGCATCTCTGTTTTGTCCGAGTTTAAAAGTAGAAAGTTTGCAGCCATCCACTTCCTTATGTCTGAAACACATGCTTCTAGCGAGGGCAATTTTGGGGCTCCACCATGTTTCATTGAAATGTACAGCGGATGTGTCATCCGCATAGCAGTGAAAGTTAACATTATGTTTTCGAATGACATCCCCAAGAGGTAAAATATATAGTGAAAACAATAGTGGTCCTAAAACGGAACCTTGAGGAACACCGAAATTTACAGTGAATTTGTCAGAGGACAAACCATTCACAGAGACAAACTGATATCTTTCCGACAGATAAGATCTAAACCAGGCCAGAACTTGTCCGTGTGGACCAATTTGGGTTTCCAATCTCTCCAAAAGAATGTGGTGATCGATGGTATCAAAAGCAGCACTAAGGTCTAGGAGCACGAGGACAGATGCAGAGCCTCGGTCTGATGCCATTAAAAGGTCATTTACCACCTTCACAAGTGCAGTCTCAGTGCTATGATGGGGTCTAAAACCAGACTGAAGCATTTCGTATATATTGTTTGTCTTCAGGAAGGCAGTGAGTTGCTGCGCAACAGCCTTTTCTAAAATATTTGAGAGGAATGGAAGATTCGATATAGGCCGATAGTTTTTTATATTTTCTGGGTCAAGGTTTGGCTTTTTCAAGAGAGGCTTTATTACTGCCACTTTTAGTGAGTTTGGTACACATCCGGTGGATAGAGAGCCGTTTATTATGTTCAACATAGGAGGGCCAAGCACAGGAAGCAGCTCTTTCAGTAGTTTAGTTGGAATAGGGTCCAGTATGCAGCTTGAAGGTTTAGAGGCCATGATTATTTTCATCATTGTGTCAAGAGATATAGTACTAAAACACTTGAACGTCTCTCTTGATCCTAGGTCCTGGCAGAGTTGTGCAGACTCAGGACAACTGAGCTTTGAAGGAATATGCAGATTTAAAGAGGAGTCCGTAATTTGCTTTCTAATAATCATGATCTTTTCCTCAAAGAAGTTCATGAATTTATCACTGCTGAAGTGAAAGCCATCCTCTCTTGGGGAATGCTGCTTTTTAGTTAGCTTTGCGACAGTATCAAAAAGGAATTTCGGATTGTTCTTATTTTCCTCAATTAAGTTAGAAAAATAGGATGATGAGCAGCAGTAAGGGCTCTTCGGTACTGCACGGTACTGTCTTTCCAAGCTAGTCGGAAGACTTCCAGTTTGGTGTGGCTCCATTCCCGTTCCAATTTTCTGGAAGCTTGATTCAGAGCTCGGGTATTTTCTGTGTACTAGGAGCTAGTTTCTTATGAGAAATGTTTTTAGTTTTTAGGGGTGCAACTGCATCTAGGGTATTGCGCAAGGTTAAATTGAGTTCCTCATTTAGGTGGTTAACTGATTTTTGTCCTCTGGCGTCCTTGGGTAGACAGAGGGAATCTGGAAGGACATCAAGGAATCTTTGTGTTGTCTGTGAATTTATTGCACCACTTTTGATGTTCCTTGGTTGGGGTCTGAGCAGATTATTTGTTGCAATCGCAAACGTAACAAAATGGTGGTCCGATAGTCCAGGATTATGAGAGAGATGTTCTACTGAGAGAGATGTTCTTACATAAACGCTTGGTATGCTTTCACCGAAAAGCTTTATTGAAATCTGACACGCCAGGTGGATTAACAACAAGCTAAACTGTGTTTTGCTACATTGCACTTGTGATTTCATGAAAATTAAATATTTTTTGTAATTAAATTTTTATTTGGCGCTCTGCAATTCAGCGGATGTTGATGAAAATGATCCCGCTAACAGGATGGGTGCGTCAAGAAGTTAATCTCTCTGAGCACAGAACCCGGTAGCGGGCTGAAATTCCACAACATACGGTGATCGCTACATAAATAGTCATATTCAACATTAATGAAAATACAAGTGTCTCACATGTATCGAAAGCCTAGAATCTTGCTAATCCAACTGCGTTGTCAGATTTAAAAAAGGATTTACTGCGAAACAATACGATGCGATTATCTGAGTATAGAGCCCCATATAAAACAACCATTTCAAAAAGCACAGGCGTAACATAATCACAAACTGCATTAAAATGAATTGTTTACCTTTGACGATCTTCATCTGTTTGCAATCCCAATGCTCATTGTTACACAATGAATTATCTTTTGTTTGATAAAATCTGTTTTTATAGCCTAACACAAAACATTTTGTGAACCGCTTGTG
>NC_056446.1:3366613-3377145 GCF_018296145.1 Oncorhynchus tshawytscha | reverse complement strand
ACAGATAGATCCACAGATGATGCAATCTCTATTGCACTCCACACTGCCCTTTCCCACCTGGACAAAAGGAACACTTCTGTGAGAATGCTATTCATTGACTACAGCTCAGCGTTCAACACCATAGTACCTTCAAAGCTCATCACTAAGCTAAGGATTTGTGGGACTAAACACCTCCCTCTGCAACTGGATCTTGGACTTCCTGATGGGCAGCCCCCAGGTGGTGAGGGTAGGTAGCAACACATCTGCCACGCTGATCCTCAACACTGGAGCCCCTCAGGGTGCGTGCCCAGTCCCCTCCTGTGCTCCCTGTTCACCCACGACTGCATGGCCACGGCACGACTCCAACACCATCATTAAGTTTGCAGACGACACAACAGTGCTAGTAGGCCTGATCACCGACAACGACGAGACAGCCTATAGTAACCAAGACTAAGGAGATGATTGTGGTCTACATGAATTGTAGGACCGGGCACGCCCCATTCTCATCGCCAGGGCTGTAGTGGAGCAGGTTTAGAGCTTCAAGTTCCTTGCTGTCCACAACACCAACAAACTAGAATTGTCCAAACACCAAGACATTCGTGAAGAGGGCACGACAAAGCCTATTCCCTCTCAGGAAACTAAAAAGATTTGTCATGGGTCCTGAGATCCTCAAAAGGTTCTACAGCTGCAACATCGAGAGCATCCTGACTGGTTGCATCACTGCCTGGTACGGCAATTGCTCGCCCTCCGACTGCAAGGCACTACAAAGGGTAATGCGTACGGCCCAGTACATCACTGGGGCTAAGCTGCCTGCCATCCAGGACCTCTACACCAGGCGGTGTCAGAGGAAGGCCCTAAAAATTGTCAAAGATCCCAGTCACCCCAATCATAGACTGTTCTCCCTACTGGCAAGCGGTACCGGAGTTCCAAGTCTAGGACAAAAAGGCTTCTCAACAGTTTTTACCCCCAAGCCATAAGACTCCTGAACAGGATAATCAAATGGCTACCCGGACTATTTGCAGTGTGTTCCCTCACCTAATACCTTTTTTGCACTGTTGGTTAGAACCTGTAAGTAATTTCACTGTAAGGTCTACTAACCCTGTTGTATTCGGCGCACATGACAAAAACTTTAATTTGATTTGAAATGGTGGAAAAAAGGGATATGGTTTGTTAAAGAAGAATGGTAGAAAGTGTAAGCAGAGGGAGCTGAAGACAGGAGGAGAAATGGAAGTGAATGAGGGTGAATTATCGGAGGTGGTAGGTGTGGTATAGATATCGGAGACCGAGGTATGAACCAAGGATCAGGAGGTAGGTGTGGTATAGATATCGGAGTCCTAGGTATGAACCAAGGATCAGGAAAAAGATGAGTCTGTGAAAGTAGGAGTGAAGTTTATGGAAAAAGTGGACTCTTTCCTTTTGGCTGATCCATTTGTGGTTTCACGGTTGGTGAAAAAGAGTTGGTTAATGTGGAATCAGTGAGGGTTACCAGAAATGATCCAGTGATAATTGTTTGTGTTTGTGTTGGTCAGAGGGAGCTCGAAGTAAAACGAATGGGGGCAAGAAAAGTGAATTGTTTTGTTCTCAAGTAAAGGGCACCAATGAAAGTGTGATAACTGGGGTAGCAGTAAATAGAAAAGTTGACCAGCTGAGGGCAAAGATTCCCGGTGTATGTGATGCTCGTCGTTTGATGCGACGCAGACATGGTGGCAAGAGTGAGGAAACAGAAGAGTCATTGTCTGTTCTTTTGAGTTTTGAAGTTGAGTCTTTGCCTGACAAAGTGAAGTTAACCTGTACGATCGTATATGCTGAATACATTACGATGTTACAGGTGTCAAGCTTACGGGCATGTGGCAGCAGTGTGTAGGAGGGAGGGTGTGAGAAATATGCAGAAAGGAATGATACAAAGGAGTGTGTAGTATTGGGGAAAGTAGTGAAATGTGTTACTTGTAGGGGTGTCCATGGAGCTGGGTGTAATATTCATGTGTGTAAACATACTGAATTGTAATTGGATGCATTTTACCGCCATATCATACTGTGCTATGATTGGTTAAGACCACCCAAATGGTTAGGTCATGGGCAGTTTGATCCTGGTTGGCGATACGTGAACATGCCAGTTATAGCTAGCTAATAAAGAGCTACGTTAAGAAATATCCTGTAGTACTGCATTTCATTATTTTGTACAAAGTGTGCAAAACAAGACACGGGATCAGAAATGTCCCGTGCGAGAGTGGCAGGTGAGGATTCCAGGGTTAGAGTAGTGCAGATGTTGTCATATGCTGAGGCAGTGAAGAAAGTAGAGGAAGTTGGGATAAGGGGAGGAGTGGTGAGAGTAGTAGAGATATACCAGTACAGAGGGACAGGCCAAAAAGTGATATACGTTTCAGTAAGATTGGATTTTTAGCATTTATAGCAATGGTTATCAGCTGTGCTGCAGGGATGCAGATGCAGAGAGGTATTTAGTTGTGCAAGACTTGACATCAGAAGAGTTACAAGGTGTGTTAAGGTGGTGATGTCCCATTCTTTCAGGATAATGGCATGAGGTAGGAATAAATACATTTAATTAGTGGAGTAGGGTAGTGTTCATTTTGATTTTATATAATTTAGAAATTAGTGAGTGTAGTGTTAGATGGTAGGGTATTTATTTAGTACATTTTAATTTTTCAAGCAAAGTATAAGGGAGTTGTACTCCAGTCTAGTAGGTGGCGGTAATGCAACAAATTGGATGCAAACCGCCGTTAAATCGCATAGAAGAAGAATAAGAAGCCTTCCAATTAAAAGCGAGTGTATTTTGTCCTTACTAGGGAACCGTAGGCATTTGTCTCATCCTCCACTACGACCTGTGGTTTGTGCTATCTGACGTGAGATAAACACCGGTGGAAAGCTAGCAGTCAGAACTATGGAGCAGATACATGATATCCAGGTCGTTCCGTGCACTAACTCCAATTATCTGAAACCATTCAGGGTGCACTATAACCAGGTGAGTCAAAATAGCTCACTCGCGTTTGAATCTAGTCTGAATTCCCGGACTCATTAATTTCTATTGCTAGTAGCCCAACCCCCATTATTTCCCCCATTGCTTTATTGTGCTGCTTCAACGGCATAACCTTCATAAAAATACAGTACACCATATTTCAGTGACACGTATGGACTTAGCTATCTTAACTTTGCTTCACCACTGCCACCAAATATTTTCTCTTAGCATGAAATGTAGATTTTCAGGCAAGTAGCTAACATATCAGTTACTGTCTCATGAGCATATGCTTTACATTAACGTTAGCAACCTAGCTAAGTAACTGGCTAGCTTGTTGGAAATGTACAACCTGATGCTTAGCTACAATATCTACATTTCTCCTGTGGTTGTTGTTTCACGTTGAGCGTTAGCTAGCCAAGTCATGTAATGTCAGGCCTTGTTGGGATGTGTCAAACTAGAGATGGCCTTGCTAGTTTGATAGTGATTTTATGAGGTCGGATGTTGAGCAGTTGGTGCTGTGCTGAGCTTGCAAACCCATTTTACTTTCAGTGATATATTTTAATATATCTAGGGAACCCACACAAGTCCACTTATGTATAGAACCCACCAGTATTTTATGGCCCACAAATCATCTTGTGAAAATGTTCATCTACCTGAGTCTTTAATCTAAAGGGCAGCTAGCCCCTCGGAGATAAAATGCATGTTAGGATAGCTTTCTAGTTAGCTACATTGATTCCACTAGTAACTGTCCTCTTAGGTACGTACAGTAGCTAGTTGTTTGGAAGATGGATACACTTGAACTAATTGCTATTAGCAATGTGATGTTCAAGACGACCATACTTTTATGGTTGATTGTATGTTTGTTGATTAGGAAATACGTCTGATCACAGGCAATTAGGCTATTCATATTTAGCTACTCATAAAAACACAATTGGAACCAGGTTTTGTGGTCGCTGTTTCAGTATGATATGTTGGATAAAGGAATACTAGACTCCGTAACAGTCGTTGCCATTCTTGAATTAGGCTGTTACCACTTTCTGAATCGAAAGCTATGCTCAGGTCAATCAATAACATACATGTAGGCTTCTAGAGGCTGGGCATTGGCTGTGCCATTGCCTCCTTTGACACTTTCCTTCAGGAAATGTGGAATTGTTCTGCTGTGATTTCTTTGGCAGTGAGACTCTGGGGCGGGCAACGTTTCATCACATTCACTCAACCTTTCCTGAGATAATGACATTTCTCCTTCTGTGGATTTCATGAAGGGCATTAGGCACTGTTTCGGCAGGAGGGCACCTGTAGATATTTCCGTCCCAAGTGTTCTCCCCATCTGGGCTTGTGGTCCTTGCCTAACACTTCCTGTCATTGAGTGTGGAAGTGTTCTGCTTCTCTGGCCCATTGTTGCTCTTTAGGTGTTTGTGAGTCATAGGCTGAATTACCACTTGAGCCCTATTGGTATGGCATTTCTTCCCCATCCGTTGTGTTATAGCAGAGACTTGATACTTTAAGTAGGGTGTTAAAGGACAAAATGAAACTTTGGTTCTGGTGTTATACTTTGTATTGTTATAGAGAAACTTCTCATGAACACAACACTTTTTTGATTTCATGAAGATAGGACTTGCCATTGCTGAGATCTTATTTTCAAGTTATCTGAAAAGATCAACAAGGTTGCAGACCTAATTCAACATGTTTTGTCAATATCTCAAGAGAGGGGGTCATATTGTAATTAAATTGATTAAAAGTAAAGTACAATTTATGAAATAGAAATGCTATATTATGCAAATTAGGCACTACAGAATATATATTTACAGTAATTTAAGACCAATAATTTGAAGTAGGGTGGTCATATTAACAGATGTTCATGCTTTATGCAAAACTGAGTTACAATTCATTACATTTGATTAACTTGTTATACAACTTTACAAATGATATACGTAATATGCTAATTAGTCTGTACGGAATAAAAACAGAAATACAGCAT
This sequence comes from Oncorhynchus tshawytscha, assembly GCF_018296145.1. Lineage (NCBI taxonomy): Eukaryota > Metazoa > Chordata > Actinopteri > Salmoniformes > Salmonidae > Oncorhynchus > Oncorhynchus tshawytscha. The sequence goes on along the minus strand of NC_056446.1, from coordinate 3,372,217 downwards.
GTTAAACCCATTCATTTAAAGTAAGGTGGTCATATCATTAACATATATTGGTGTGTGCGCGTGCACACCAGGGGTACTAGCAGTGTACATATAATTGCCAGGGCTCTAGAAGCACTTTTTTTACAAGGAGCCCGTGGGTGTCTGTAAGCCGGTAATAGACTGCTTTTGACTGTAAAAATAAATAGAAAATTGGCACCAGCCAAATGTCCAGGATGAGAGGAAAATCCCATTGTGAAATAATGCTTTTTTTTTTTAGCCTATTCATTGAAGGAAATACCAGTTGATGTAAATACATTTGACTGGTTATGCTTATTGTTCTATTGGTTCATTTGCATCATTTAGTGCAATTAAATTGGCCAGTTTGTGTATTCTTTATGTATCTCATTTATCAGATGTGCATAGTGTACAGAGAGCCTTTGAGCAGAAAATGAAGGCCAATGGTGACTTTAAAACAGTTTAATGGCTGTGATAGAAAACCTGAGGATGGATCAACAACATTGTAGGTACTCCGCAACACTAACTTCAGGGTAATAAACGGAATGGAGGTAAGCACAGGCCAAATCCTAGAGGAAAACATGTTTGTCTGCAGGGAGATGAATACACCTTTCAGCAGGACAATAACCTAAATTATAAGGCCAAATATACTTGAGTTGCTTACAAAGAAAACGTTGAATGTTCCTGAGTGGCCTAGTTACAATGATGACTCTGGCAATGATCAACAACCATCTTGACAAGGCTTGAAGGAAGGCCCATTTGCTTGTTTGAATTTGATCACTTGGGGCAAAGTCACAGATCCGTATACTGCTTTTAGAGGATGTTTCTATCTCATCGGCCAAGGGTTGCAAGCTATCATCCTCAGTGGCAAGGGTCTCCTGCTGGGTCTCTCACTATTGCTCTGAAATTCTTAATGCTCCTAGGGACCAGAGTCACTAGTTCTAGATTCCTGCTCGCTTTCAGAATCTCCCATTGACTCAGTTTCTCCATTACACTCTTGTCCTATCAACATGGACCCGGAGGCGTCCACAGCCTCATCGACTACTTTTGAACTTAGACTGTGGAGGATACAGACAGCAGTTCTCTGGTCATCACTGCCCCCATCCACATCTGGTAGTGGGTTTGGTTTCATTGTTCTGGCATCTGCAAAACCCTCCTCTGAAAGGATGGAGGGAACAGTTGTATCCTCTTCAGCCTCTCCAATCGGAAGAAAGTTCACAGGAAGTAAGAAGTTGCGGTGTACAGCCTTGCCCTTTTCTTTGGAAGGGTTGGCTACTCTGTAGATGTGCAGATCTGGGTTGCTCCAGCTGAAGACATAGACGGTAGATTCTCCCACACCTGCCAATTTCCGTTTGCCCCCTTCTTTCTTGTTTGTTAAGAGAATTTTGTCACTGACCTCCAGGGTGCATCCTCTAACCTTCTTGTCATATTTTCTTGCCTGCTTTTTTTCTGTGCCTGCGATGTGTTTATTTGTGTGACATGCATGGCCTCCTGAAGATCTCTTTGAAAGGAGTCTACAAATTTGCTGTAACCCAAAACGGTCTCGTCTCTCAGAACACTTCCAAACATGGTGTCGACCGTTAGCTGTGGGGTCCGCCCAAACATTAAGTAAAAAGGGGCGAACCCCGTCATCTCATGTACGGTACAGTTATATGCAAACGTGAGAGTTAACTGTAAGGTTGCAAGATTGAATCCCCGAGCTCACAAGGTGAAAATCTGTCCTTCTGCTCCTGAACGAGGCAGTTAACCCGCCGTTCCTAGGCCGTCATTGAAAATAAGAATGTTTTCTTAACTGACTTGCCTAGTTAAATAAAGATTAAATAAAGGTGTAAAAAATTTTTTTTAAATGGCCAAATCGGTGTGCAAAAATACCGATTTCCGATTGTTATCAACTTGAAATCGGCCATTCCGATTAATCAGTCAACCTCTAGTTACTACTAGTACGTCAATACTTGCTCCATCCTTCGACTGAACAGAAATCGATACAGACCAACTCTAGTGGCGCACTTGTCATAATCGCTTCAAGAGGAGCTCTTACCTCAAGTCTTCTTGACTTGCTCACAAGACATCGTCTACATCTCATGACCTAGTCTTTAACTTGTTCATCCATACCAACTCGAAATAACCTGTCTGAGGTGTAAGGTTCTTGCTTGCCCCTTGGTTTGCAGCATCATCATGTGTTCCTTTCAACACATCTGCCTTCAAGGACAAAGTTACAATGAACAGATAGCTCTTATTTCCAGTTTTTATCCTTTGATTTCCTGTACAGTTTTCCAACTTTTTTCTGCACGTCCACTGTTTCATGTTCTCTTTCACAATGTATTGGTCTCCGTTTCCTTTCCACATAATAGGTAGCACGAGCCAATGTCTCATCTGCTTGCTGCTTCTCTTTGAGATCTCCTAGTCAAAAAGTGTGTAGCGCTGGGTAACCTCCTGCAGCAGATGTTGGGATAGCTGCATCAGAGGGACAGTGCACATGGATATGATCCCCTTTCGGGACAAGCGGTTGTCTAGGAGTGCCTTCACTTCATCAGAGATCTCAGCAGACTTTGTACCTTGATGCGACCCTGTCATGCAACTGTTTGGTGAGGCTTGGCAATTCACAGACAGCCGGAGTGTCTCTTGTACGTTCTCTGCTGTGACTGGTTGAGTGGTACCATCCCGATGAATGGTATACGGCTGAGGTAAGCCTGCGGGTATGTTCTTTGGCCCAGGTATGTATTTCAGATCAAAGTCATACGGGCTAGCTTCGCCACCCACCTCTGCTCACAGGCATCACGTTTAGGCTTTGTCAGTATGTGAGGGAGTGGGTTATCTGTCAGGACAGTAAACTGGGCTCCTTTAAGCCAGTGACAAAATGTTTCACATACGGCCCATTTCAGTGCAAGAAACTCTAGACGGTGGGCTGGATATCTTGCTTGGGATTTGTTGAGGGATTTACTAGCAAACGCAATGGGTCTACTTTTACTCGCCCTCTGGGATCTGGCTCAGAACAGCACCTAGGCCGTCAATTGAAGCATCAGTCGAAAGTATGAAGGGTTTACTAAAATCTGGGTGAGCTAAAACTACAGCATTTATTACAGCTGCTTTTAACTCCTCAAAGGTATGTTGACACTCACTCGCCCAGTCTTCGGGTGTCGGCCTCTGGGACGGCCTACTCTGAGTCTTGCCATTAATTTTTTTTGGTTTTTTCTGTCCTGCTGTTAAACAGTACAGAAGCTTGGCAATTTTGAAAACCCTTTGAGTGGGAGTAATGGTTCATCATTCAGAGAAGTGACTGGACCCTCTTCAGTCCAGGAGTTTTTCCATCAATCTCCATGAGATCAGTGGCTGTCATCTCACTGATGGCTGTCACTTTTCCCACATCAGTCTGGATCCTTTTCAGATATCACATGGCACAAGAATAACACAGATCGCCTAAGGAAGTGGCACTTTGGAGCAAGCTTCAAGTTGTTGTTTGAGAGTCTACATTAAACCAACTCCAACCATTCAAGTGCTTCTTGTTCACTTTCACCAAAGACCAGTAAGTCCTCTAGATTGACATCATCATCCTGGCAAACATAGCTGGGCTGTTGCAGAGTCCCTTAGCCCATCTGTTCTATTCGAAAAGGCCAACTGGTGTGGTAACGGTTGTGTATTTACAATCTTCTTTGTTTATGGGAATATTGTAAAATCCCAATGTCAGATCCATTGGGCTGAAAAGGCAGTTTCCGCCCAATGACGCCAGTGCTGCGGCTTGATTTGGTAGGGGCTAAGCATCCTTCTCAGTTCTCGTGTTGAGCCATCGGAAATCTGTACAGATTCTGAGTTCACCATTTGGTTTCCAGACAAGAACGAGAGGGCATGCACACTCACTATTTGATTTCCTGAGCATTTAATGTTCTTCCATTTCCTCCAAGGTTTGTTTCAGTTTTTTGGAAGTCACATGATGGCACTCTGCTGTAAGGAAGTCTGAAAGGCCTCTCATCTTTCGGTCCAATTTCCCTCTGGAAAATATGTTGTCATATTTCACAACCAGGTCTGCCATCTTGTTTTTCCATTCATCTGATACTCCACAGGAGGCAATGTCATCATCATCAGTCAGACCCATGTCTTTCAATACATCAGCATATGAGCGTTTCTCTGCCTGTTCCGTCGTGGTTCCAATGACGTTCTGTGCAACATCTTGTTAGTCATCACATTGACTGCAGCTGCTGTTTAACTCCAGGTCTTCCAATGCTATACAGGGGTATACATCTGCCAGCGTTGCATTACACTTCAGTGTAACTGGGCGATCTTGGACATTAACCACCTTCATGTGGATCCATTTGTCACCCCACAGTGGGCATACAGTACGACCCACTAACACACTCCTCTGTGCTGCTCGGGACATTGTGGGCTCTACAATAACAGTACTGCCAATGGAAAATTGCCCTTTTCCTTTGTCTACCTCAGACGAAGTGTTGATGTTTTAGGGATAGTGTCACACACTGGCTGAGAACAACCGTGGCAACTTTTTTTCCCCAGCATTTTACGTATTTGCCAGTATTCTTAAGTGTATCTGATTCATCAGAAAGGCCATTGGCTGGTTGTGATATTGCTTCCAATATCCCTCTACTTTTTTGAGTTGGAGGACATTTTTCAGTACATTTGTTCCAATGATCACTTCATCAGTTTTTCCTGGCACAGCTAATACTGGCACCGGCATCTTGCAGTTCATTAATTTGATATGGAGCTCATATTCACATTTTGGATTGACCTGTTGCCCTCCACATCCAATGAGTACTACAGGAGTGGACATTTTCGAGCTTTCAGTTAAGACATGTTTTCGAAGCAATGTATGCTCACACAGATTCAGTAACGTACAGGCCATTGAACCACTATCAACGAGTCCTCTTAGTTCTACTGAACCCTGCACTGTCACTGGTGCATAGAACAGCCTTTCATTGCCGGTTATTCTCCGAGTAGGTTGATATATCACATTTTTGTTGCCTTGATTTTTCTCTTTGTATGAAGACAGTTCTATTTCAGGATCGGTTTCATTTATAGGGGCTGAGTTTTTAGCTGCCCTTTCCCCTCAAGGTGCAGACCTATTAGTTTCAAGCTGCACCTTGATTTTGTGGCCGCTGCCTGACTGGTGCCTCTTCTAACCTACTGCTTTTGTGGTCTATGGTTTGATGGCCAGGATTGTGACATTTGAAGAAGATCTTTTACATATAGCACATGGGAAGGAGGGAGACAGCGGTGCAGTTCTGCTGGGCCCTCTTGCGTTGCAAGCAACGTTCAGGTTCATAATAAACCGGTCTAGCAGTGTTACAAGTTTTGTCATAGCCACTCTGAACTCCTTGAACCGCTCAGGTAAGGATGGGGTGCTCTGAGCTCACCTCCTGTTTTTGAATGTCTTCCTGGGGTGTCAATATGTTGTTTCCTCCTTGTAGCACATCTGTCATTTTGGTGGTTGTCTATCAATTTCTGAACTTCACCCACTGTCCATTTCTCCCTAGGCTTGCATCCGAATGCTGTGTACAGGTCATGATAGGGGCAGTGCTTCACAAACATCATGGTGACCGCATGACCCACGTCATCCATCTGTCTGCCCTGTCTTTGTAGACATTCATTAGCTAGATCTGC
>NC_056446.1:3335893-3366513 GCF_018296145.1 Oncorhynchus tshawytscha | reverse complement strand
ATTTGGCGACGAGGATGGGATGTGAATCTTCACTGGTGACCGTTCCTACGATCTAGGTAAATAAATCGTGCACGAGGGATCCCCTAAACTTGGGATCTCAGGGAGAACCACACTTCGGGAACGAAGCAGATGGACCAACCTTTGATCTAAGAGGAAGCGAGCCGAGTGGATACCACATCTCGAACTGAGTTTTTTTAAAGAAAAAGGTGAGCGAACCACACACAGATTTGAAGTCGAGTTTTTTAATTATGCCTGTTACGTATACTCTGAGCGTGAATTCCTTTGTAAGGAAGGCACCTTGGCGGCGTAAGCAGGGCCGAGTCAGAGGAGAGTAATCTGGGGGTTTTGTGGACTCAAAAGATACTCTGCACTGTCCGGTTGCCAGTGACCAAGAGCCCTGAGGTCTGTCGGGGTGAGGGGCCAGGGGTCTGTGTGTTCTAGGTGAAACACGGCACTTGGTGAAGCCCTATTGGAAGAAGGACCTCATTCTGTGCATCTGTGTGATTCGTCTAAGTGACCCTCAGATGTGGTGAATTCCAATTATTTTAAATGTGCTAGCCAGGTATGCCCTGGGTTACTCTGTGTGAGTATTTTGTTATGGGATCACTAGGTAATAGTTGTCGGGGTAGGGTTGACTGTGTGGGCAAACCTTTTTTCTGATGTTCTATGTGAACGATCCTGAAAGTTCTGTGTGAGTACCTAAGATTTCTTAACTTTTATATGGATTCTGTGAATTATTTGAAATTATGATAAATGTTGTGTGTGTATAATCAATTACTAGAGATTTGATAAAGTAATGCTGAGAATGATTAGATACAATTTAAACCACCCATTCGTGGACGTACGTAGGTTTTGAGTTGATATCTTAAATGGATAATTTGATACGGATGAAGTTTTTAAGCACTATTAAAATTATCTACAAAATCTGGGAAATTGAGCTCTAGAAACTGATTAGAGTGTGTCCACTTTTGGTTATCTTACCCTAACGATGTAACACATATTGGATTATCTCCGTCTGGGTGAAACATTGAAATTTAACTGCCCTTAAGGTCTGAACATGTTATAATTTTTCTTCCCAGTATGAGAGAAGTTATGGATTTATTGAATTTTAAAAATATATATTTTTCTACCTTTATTTAACCAGGCAAGTCAGTTAAGAACAAATTCTTATTTTCAATGACGGCCTGGGAACAGTGGGTTAACTGCCTGTTCAGGGGCAGAACGACAGATTTGTACCTTGTCAGCTCGGGGTTTGAACTTGCAACCTTCCGGTTGCTAGTCCAACACTCTAACCACGTGTTTTGATTTTATTTAGAAATTGGGTTTATATGCGGAGAATCTGAGTTTTCACAATAGCATTAATGGTTCAGTGGTAGAGTTCTCGCCTGCAACACGGGAGGCCCGGGTTCCATTCCCAGTCATTGCGCTGGCTGAATTCTGAGTTTTTGATTGTAAATAATCTATTTGTATGTTTTGCCTGGAAAGTTATGGTCGCTAGTGTTTGTATAAGAGATAAATTGAACGTTTTCAATAGATTGTTTAGGTTAAATTGATAGACTAATTCAACTTAAAATAATAACGAAGCGAATTCTGATGCAAGACGATGTCTGTTCACTAAATTATCTGCTGGAATAATGTATTGAGAATTGGGTCGTATTTAAATTACTGTATCAATAGAGAAGACAGTTACCTAAGTTAAAGAAATTCTGAATAATAGCGGGAAAGAATAGCGATGGAAAGTGGTTACCGAAATGTTTTTCGTTCTTATAGATTGACTGACGCATGTTATAATTTTGGCGCTGTGTGTTATTTTTAAAGAAATAGGATACATTTCATAAGTGTGGAGAGCAAAGTGAAGAGGAAGTTATAAAGTTGGGGTTTTAATCTTACAATAGAGGTAAGGAAAAACGTTGAAATGAGAGGGGTTATATTTTTGCCCAACTGGGGAAAAAGAAAGTATGGAAGAGAGTTAGTTGCTATGTTGGCTACTCATTGTCAGGGAAAGTTGCTGGAGGCAGGTAGATTGTTGTAGAATAACGTAAATTTGCGTTATTAGTTTGAATATACAATAACCTTACTCTAATTGTTTTGACCGATGTTCAGGTACATTTTTTCTGTATTTCTAGCAGCTGATTCGCTAGGTGGGCATCATGGATTTGTGGGAGACTGGATGTCTAAATCATAAAACATCGTAAGGATAGATTCTGATGGTTATTGATTTTTGGTTTGATTGTTTAAGTAACACCAGTTCATTTGAACAGGAAAGTTCATGTAGTCTAACATTATAGTATGTTTCCATTATGTGGAACAATGTCAGGTCATTAAAGGTGATTGCTGGATTGAATAGTATGAGAACCTGTTGACAGAAGACTGAATGGGTATGAATGTTGAAAAGCAAGATTGGGCCAAAGACTAAACTAGTATGTTAAGTGGGGGAGTATCATAGATTTTAATTATAGTGTTGTTACCGCAATAGTCAAAACAATTTCATATGTTTTGGGAAATTAGCTAGGTTGAATTTGTATTTGAGTTCCTTTATAATTTGCTTTTTAAAAGAAAGGTTGGAATCAAGTATGATGCCTTGGCACTTAAAATCAGATTCCACCAGGAGCTTTTTAGTAGTGGTTGTTTTTGAGGAACATGCAGACTGTGTTTTATTTTATTGAGATGTAAACGAGTCTCTGAGCAATTTTGTCATCTGAATCATTATAGTAGTGAGTTCTTGTGTAGTTTGTTATTTGCATGAATTTATCACTGTATCATCTGCATACATTGGAACTTCAGACCCTGTACAGGTTAAAGGAAGATCATTAATGGATGTGCTGAACAGTATTGACCTTTGTGGATATCTGTGGGGGAAAAAAATACGTTTATTTTTATTTTTACAATGATGAGACAGCACCGATTTTTGAAAGATTTTAGATTTGTTTTAAAAAATCAGGATTGGTTTTTACTAAATTTATATCAACAGGTTGAAATTATTAGGTTGCTGATTAAAAGTTTTTTTAGGAGTTGATTTAACTTAATTAAACATTGTATCATACATATACGGTATGTGTTCCGGCGCCGACAGAGATGGCCGCCTCGCTCGCGTTCCTAGGAACCTATGCAGTTTTTTGTTTTTTTTACGTGTTATTTCTTACATTAGTACCCCAGGTCATCTTAGGTTTCATTACATACAGTCGAGAAGAACTACTGAATATAAGATCAGCGTCAACTCACCATCAGTACGACCAAGAATATGTTTTTCGCAACGCGGATCCTGTGTTCTGCCTTACAAACAGGACAACGGAGTGGATTCCATGCAGCGACCCAAAAAAAACGACTCCGAAAAAGAGGGAAACGAGGCGGTCTTCTGGTCAGACTCTGGAGTCGGGCACACCGTGCACCACTCCCTAGCATTCTTCTTGCCAATGTCCAGTCTCTTGACAACAAGGTTGATGAAATCCGAGCAAGGGTAGCATTCCAGAGGGACATCAGAGACTGTGACGTTCTATGCTTCACGGAAACATGGCTCACTGGAGAGACGCTATCCGAGGCGGTGCAGCCAGCGGGTTTCTCCACGCATCGCGCCGACAGAAACAAACATCTTTCTGGTAAGAAGAGGGGCGGGGGCGTATGCCTTATGACTAACGTGACATGGTGTGATGAAAGAAACATACAGGAACTCAAATCCTTCTGTTCACCTGATTTAGAATTCCTCACAATCAAATGTAGACCGCATTATCTACCAAGAGAATTCTCTTCGATTATAATCACAGCCGTATATATCTCCCCCAAGCAGACACATCGATGGCTCTGAACAAACTTTATTTAACTCTCTGCAAACTGGAAACGATTTATCCGGAGGCTGCATTCATTGTAGCTGGGGATTTTAACAAGGCTAATCTGAAAACAAGACTCCCTAAATTTTATCAGCATATCGATTGCGCAACCAGGGGTGGAAAGACCTTGGATCATTGTTACTCTAACTTCCGCGACGCATATAAGGCCCTGCCCCGCCCCCTTTCGGAAAAGCTGACCACGACTCCATTTTGTTGATCCCTGCCTACAGACAGAAACTAAAACAAGAAGCTCCCACGCTGAGGTCTGTTCAACGCTGGTCTGACCAAGCTGACTCCACACTCCAAGACTGCTTCCATCACGTGGACTGGGAGATGTTTCGTATTGCGTCAGACAACAACATTGACGAATACGCTGATTCGGTGTGCGAGTTCATTAGAACGTGCGTTGAAGATGTCGTTCCCATAGCAACGATTAAAACATTCCCTAACCAGAAACCGTGGATTGATGGCAGCATTCGTGTGAAACTGAAAGCGCGAACCAATGCTTTTAATCAGGGCAAGGTGTCTGGTGACATGACTGAATACAAAGAGTGCAGCTATTCCCTCCGCAAGGCTATTAAAGCTAAGCGTCAGTACAGAGCCAAAGTAGAATCTCAATTCAACGGCTCAGACACAAGAGGCATGTGGCAGGGTCTACAGTCAATCACGGACTACAGGAAGAAATCCAGCCCAGTCACGGACCAGGATGTCTTGCTCCCAGGCAGACTAAATTACTTTTTTGCCCGCTTTGAGGACAATACAGTGCCACTGACACGGCCTGCAATGAAAACATGCGGTCTCTCCTTCACTGCAGCCGAGGTGAGTAAGACATTTAAACGTGTTAACCCTCGCAAGGCTGCAGGCCCAGACGGCATCCCCAGCCGCGCCCTCAGAGCATGCGCAGACCAGCTGGCCGTTGTGTTTACGGACATATTCAATCAATCCCTATACCAGTCTGCTGTTCCCACATGCTTCAAGAGGGCCACCATTGTTCCTGCTCCCAAGAAAGCTAAGGTAACTGAGCTAAACGACTACCGCCCGTAGCACTCACATCCGTCATCATGAAGTGCTTTGAGAGACTAGTCAAGGACCATATCACCTCCACCCTACCTGACACCCTAGACCCACTCCAATTTGCTTACCGCCCAAATAGGTCCACAGACGATGCAATCTCAACCACACTGCACACTGCCCTAACCCATCTGGACAAGAGGAATACCTATGTGAGAATGCTGTTCATCGACTACAGCTCGGCATTCAACACCATAGTACCCTCCAAGCTCGTCATCAAGCTCGAGACCCTGGGTCTCGACCCCCCGCCCTGTGCAACTGGGTACTGGACTTCCTGACGGGCCGCCCCAGGTGGTGAGGGTAGGCAACAACATCTCCTCCCCGCTGATCCTCAACACTGGGGCCCCACAAGGGTGCGTTCTGAGCCCTCTCCTGTACTCCCTGTTCACCCACGACTGCGTGGCCACGCACGCCTCCAACTCAATCATCAAGTTTGCGGACGACACAACAGTGGTAGGCTTGATTACCAACAACGACGAGACGGCCTACAGGGAGGAGGTGAGGGCCCTCGGAGTGTGGTGTCAGGAAAATAACCTCACACTCAACGTCAACAAAACTAAGGAGATGATTGTGGACTTCAGGAAACAGCAGAGGGAACACCCCCCTATCCACATCGATGGAACAGTAGTGGAGAGGGTAGCAAGTTATAAGTTCCTCGGCATACACATCACAGACAAACTGAATTGGTCCACTCACACAGACAGCATCGTAAAGAAGGCGCAGCAGCGCCTCTTCAACCTCAGGAGGCTGAAGAAACTCGGCTTGTCACCAAAAGCACTCACAAACTTCTACAGATGCACAATCGAGAGCATCCTGGCGGGCTGTATCACCGCCTGGTACGGCAACTGCTCCGCCCTCAACCGAAGGCTCTCCAGAGGGTAGTGAGGTCTGCACAACGCATCACCGGGGCAAACTACCTGCCCTCCAGGACACCTACACCACCCGATGTTACAGGAAGGCCATAAAGATCATCAAGGACATCAACCACCCGAGCCACTGCCTGTTCACCCCGCTGTCATCCAGAAGGCGAGGTCAGTACAGGTGCATCAAAGCTGGGACAGAGAGACTGAAAAACAGCTTCTATCTCAAGGCCATCAGACTGTTAAACAGCCACCACTAACATTGAGTGGCTGCTGCCAACACACTGACACTGACACTGACTCAACTCCAGCCACTTTAATAATGGGAATTGATGGGAAATTATGTAAATATATCACTAGCCACTTTAAACAATGCTACCTTATATAATGTTTACATACCCTACATTATTAATCTCATATGCATACGTATATACTGTACTCTATATCATCGACTGCATCCTTATGCAATACATGTATCACTAGCCACTTTAACTATGCCACTTTGTTTACATACTCATCTCATATGTATTTACTGTACTCGATATCAGCTACTGTATCTTGCCTATGCTGCTCTGTACCATCACTCATTCATATATCCTTATGTACATATTCTTTATCCCCTTACACTGTGTATAAGACAGTAGTTTTGGAATTGTTAGTTAGATTACTTGTTGGTTATTACTGCATTGTCGGAACTAGAAGCACAAGCATTTCGCTACACTCGCATTAACATCTGCTAACCATGTGTATGTGACAAATAAAATTTGATTTGATTTGATACAGTGCCTTGCGAAAGTATTCGGCCCCCTTGAACTTTGCGACCTTTTGCCACATTTCAGGCTTCAAACATAAAGATATAAAACTGTATTTTTTGTGAAGAATCAACAACAAGTGGGACACAATCATGAATGATCCAATGTTGACCTAAATGACTAATGATGATAAATACAATCCACCTGTGTGTAATCAAGTCTCCGTATAAATGCACCTGCACTGTGATAGTCTCAGAGGTCCGTTAAAAGCGCAGAGAGCATCATGAAGAACAAGGAACACACCAGGCAGGTCCGAGATACTGTTGTGAAGAAGTTTAAAGCCGGATTTGGATACAAAAGATTTCCCAAGCTTTAAACATCCCAAGGAGCACTGTGCAAGCGATAATATTAAAATGGAAGGAGTATCAGACCACTGCAAATCTACCAAGACCTGGCCGTCCCTCTAAACTTTCAGCTCATACAAGGAGAAGACTGATCAGAGATGCAGCCAAGAGGCCCATGATCACTCTGGATGAACTGCAGAGATCTACAGCTGAGGTGGGAGACTCTGTCCATAGGACAACAATCAGTCGTATATTGCACAAATCTGGCCTTTATGGAAGAGTGGCAAGAAGAAAGCAATTTCTTAAAGATATCCATAAAAAGTGTTGTTTAAAGTTTGCCACAAGCCACCTGGGAGACACACCAAACATGTGGAAGAAGGTGCTCTGGTTAGATGAAACCAAAATTGAACTTTTTGGCAACAATGCAAAACGTTATGTTTGGCGTAAAAGCAACACAGCTCATCACCCTGACCACACCATCCCCACTGTCAAACATCGTGGTGGCAGCATCATGGTTTGGGCCTGCTTTTCTTCAGCAGGGACAGGGAAGATGGTTCAAATTGATGGGAAGATGGATGGAGCCAAATACAGGACCATTCTGGAAGAAAACCTGATGGAGTCTGCAAAAGACCTGAGACTGGGACGGAGGTTTGTCTTCCAACAAGACAATGATCCAAAACATAAAGCAAAATCTACAATGGAATGGTTCAAAAATAAACATATCCAGGTGTTAGAATGGCCAAGTCAAAGTCCAGACCTGAATCCAATCGAGAATCTGTGGAAAGAACTGAAAACTGCTGTTCACAAATGCTCTCCATCCAACCTCACTGAGCTCGAGCTGTTTTGCAAGGAGGAATGGGAAAAAAATTTCAGTCTCTCGATGTGCAAAACTGATAGAGACATACCCCAAGCGACTTACAGCTGTAATCGCAGCAAAAGGTGGCGCTACAAAGTATTAACTTAAGGGGCTGAATAATTTTGCACGCCCAATTTTTCAGTTTTTGATTTGTTAAAAAAGTTTGAAATATCCAATAAATGTCGTTCCACTTCATGATTGTGTCCCACTTGTTGTTGATTCTTCACAAAAAAATACAGTTTTATATCTTTATGTTTGAAGCCTGAAATGTGGCAAAAGGTCGCAAAGTTCAAGGGGCCGAATACTTTCGCAAGGCACTGTACATTGATTTGATTAAAACTTATGATTAATGATTTGAGGTACAGTGGAATTATCATTAGGTTTGGTTTATAGTTCACGTTTGAGTTTCTGAATCGATGTAGTGTAATGAATACTAAGTGTTTTTGTGTTTTCTCTGGGAAAATGGATATTTCACTGTCTCTCTCTGGAATGTTTCCAGGGACTATACTCTAGGGGAGAGTGAGTGAAATTGAGGCCATAAACTACCACATTGGGATTTTAATGAGTTTTTATTTTCTGACATTTCATTACACACGCAAATTCTTTTGATAAAGGAATGTTCTGGGAACATGGAAATACAAAAATGTTGGAACTAGTTGATTATTGTTTGCAAATTGTTTTATATAGTTAAACACTGCTTTGAAGGGTTTTGTATAACCTATGACCTTCTGATGACTTTCCGTTGTGGCTTGATCACCCGCATTGGAAAGCCATTTGGATAATGAAATTAGGGTCATTTGTAATACTGCTTTCAAAATAATTTGTGTAATTGGTAAATATGTTTCTTAGCCATATTTGTAATTTGGACCACTGTGAAGGGCATTGCTTTTAACTAAGGATATGCTGCTTTAAGTCTATTTTCCTATGACCATAGGGGTTAAATCATTTTTCTTTGTGGAGTTTTTTTTCAGTTTAGTGATTTTAATTTGATTAGGTTAGCTGAAATGTTGTTTTACATTTGTTTTCAGTTTTGTTTTACACGGAGAGACAAAGACAAAGGCGTTGAAGGAGGCTTTCCAAACCACTTCTACCGAGAGAAAAGAACCAAGCCAGAAATTGGTGTACAGTATCAGATCTAAGCTATCAACTGCTATTATTTTATGGTTCTCTCATACTGTGATGAGTCTACTTGGAGTGATCATGGAGGAAGATCTGTTCTAACATTTTCTTATGATGCTGGTATATTGGTTGACGAATGGACAAGACATGAGTGGTAAAGATGAGACATTGAAATTGGGACATTATCATGGGCCGTCCACTTTGAACTGTAAAGCTATCTGAAGAAAAACAAAGATGCCAGAAGATGCTGTGCCTGTGTAAGGGGGTTTGGTCAACTGTGCCATTAAAATTGTTTATACTTTTGTGGTATCAGGTTGATTGAAGAGGTCTACACCATGTAAATTGTAGTAATTTAGATTAAGAATGCATTGAGATACTGATCTGTATTATAATCATGATTAAAAAGTTAATAGTAGAATTATGGGATAATTATACTGAATGTAAGTAAATCTGCTAATATTGATGTGTGTTAAAATGAGGTTTTTACTTTGAGTGATAAGACAAATTTGAATCACTGAGGAATGCTATTCTAAATATTGGTTGGATAAATAGATGGGTTGTTACTTAATGATTTGGAATACGAATGATTTCAATGCCCTATGCTCTATTCCTGAGTATATTTCTGAGCATGAGGACTTAGAGGGATGTCTGTCCTATATGTTGTGAGGAGGCCTGTGTTTAGACACTGGTTCTCATGTAACGTAAAGAGTATAAATATGTTATGTTTTTATTTTTATTTTCCTCAAATGGATTATTCTGTGTTATTAAACATGTGCAAGTTTGTTTTGTAGAATAAAGGTTGTAACTTAGTTTCAGAAGGGAGAAAGCTTACATATAAGCTAAGGTATTTGACATTGAGGGGATTTGAATTTTTAAATATTGAGTATGTTATTAATATTGAGATTTTTCAGAAGGGACTAAGTCCCTTGAGAGGGGAATGTTGTGGAATAATCAGAATTTGTTGGTAACATAGGTAAGATGTTTTATATTCATCATATGTTTGTAAGTTACTTCTCATCAAGAATGTTATTTTTGTATAATACTGTGGCAGGGTTGCAGTTATCTGTTCTATGTCAAGACTAAGTTGCATGGGCCGTAGAGAGGGGAGAGGTCAAGGTGTCATTATATGTTTACACATCTTTTGTTCCACTGTGTCTGTGCCAGTCACTCCCTACTTTTCCCATCGGGGAAAGGAGGATGGCAGTGTCTGGAATCATTCTATCCTTTCCGTGAGTTTGTCCAGGATTGGTTGTATTTAGAATTGGTTGTATCTAAATGACTATTTGATATATGCCTGTTGATATGGAGGGTTGGTTTATGGTTCTGGGGTTTGAGTAAGGAGACAAAGCTGAACGATTTATTATGTCTATGCTGTCTGACTATGTGTGTTCTTTGCTATTAAAGCATCTCAGTTGCAATGCAGAAGGGGCTCTCAGAGAATTCATTGAGAGACACTGAATTTATCTGAGAGTCACAGGATTGTGATAGAGCTGATATAATTAAAGATGGACTTTGATAACTAACTCTGACTTGTGTGTGGTTTGCGCTCATGATTTGGTAAATATAGCACTTTGTGTAGCACTTTGTGACATCGGCTGATGTAAAAATGGCTTTATAAATACATTTGATTGATGGGAATTTGATTGATAAGAGCTAGGTAATTTTTTAAAATGTTCATTTATTTTATTTCACCTTTATTTAACCAGGTAGGCCAGTTGAGAACAAGTTCTCATTTACAACTTTGACCTGGCCAAGGTAAAGCAAAGCACTGCGACAAAAACAACAACACAGAGTCACACATAAACAAACATACAATCAATAACACAAAATAAAAGAAAAATAGAAAAATCTATGTACAGTGTGTGCAAATGTAGAAGAGTAGGGAGGTAGGCAATAAACAGGCCCTAGGGGAGAAAATAATTACAATTCAGCATTAATACTGGAGAGATAGATGTGCAGATGATGATGTGCAAGTAGAGATACTGGGGTGCAAAAGAGCAAGAGGGTAAGTAATAATATGGGGATGAGGTAGTCGGGTGTGCTATTTACAGATTGGCTGTGTACAGGTACAGTGATCGGTAAGCTGCTCTGACAGCTGATGCTTAAAGTTAGAGAGGGAGATATAAGACTCCAGCTTCAGAGATTTTTGCAATTCATTCCAGTCATTGGCAGCAGAGACCTGGAAGAAAAGGTGGCCAAAGGAGGTGTTGGCTTTGCTGTATATCGTGAAAAATATCTGCTGGAGCGCGTGCTATGGGTGGGTGTTGCTATGGTGACCAGTGAGCTGAGATAAGGTGGGGCTTTACCTAGCAAAGACTTATAGATGACCTGGAGCCAGTGGGTTTGGCGATGGATATGCAGTGAATGAATAAGCCATTTGAATAAGGAGATTTTAAATATAACATTGTTGTAGTTCTATTTCACCTTATGATCACTGGAGACAATGTGAAACCAGTCATATGGCAGCAAACTGAAACATAACTACCGAGTTGATTTAGGATTTCTAGAATGTTTTAATTATATGCCTGGACTGTTCACTGTGTTTTTTACAACTTGTATCATGTTAAATATGAATGACTATCGGTAGTCACCTTCAAGTAAACTCACGTTCATTTACAACTGTCCCTTTAGTGTTTGTTTCCTTACATTTTGCATCATTCCACTACGTCGTTAGTTAAACCTTCCTCTGTCACGTTTGTGTGTTTGTTCCTGAGGATTGCTAGCAATAGTAGAGCATATTAGGCTAACGTATCACAAGTTGTGCAGTAATTTAGGACATAGCCTATTTGAATCAATTCTGGAACTTAGAGCACACGTAGCGGGTTAAACCCGGACCCGGTGCACGGTTCACCATGACTGGACCGCTGTCGTCATGGTTCTATGATCAGTGAGGATTATTACAGTAGATTTATAGGACTACTGTTCCACCCCTATTCTACACTTATGATCAGTGAGGATTATTACAGTAGATTTATAGGACTACTGTTCCACCCTATTCTACACTTATGATCAGTGAGGATTATTACAGTAGATTTATAGGACTACTGTTCCACCCCTATTCTACACCTATGATCAGTGAGGATTATTACAGTAGATTTATAGGACTACTGTTCCACCCCTATTCTACACTTATGATCAGTGAGGATTATTACAGTAGATTTATAAGACTACTGTTCCACCCCTATTCTACACCTATGATCAGTGAGGATTATTACAGTAGATTTATAGGACTACTGTTCCACCCCTATTCTACACTTATGATCAGTGAGGATTATTACAGTAGATTTATAAGACTACTGTTCCACCCCTATTCTACACCTATGATCAGTGAGGATTATTACAGTAGATTTATAGGACTACTGTTCCACCCCTATTCTACACCTATGATCAGTGAGTATTATTACAGTAGATTTATAGGACTACTGTTCCACCCCTATTCTACACTTATGATCAGTGAGGATTATTACAGTAGATTTATAGGACTACTGTTCCACCCCTATTCTACACTTATGATCAGTGAGGATTATTACAGTAGATTTATAGGACTACTGTTCCACCCCTATTCTACACCTATGATCAGTGAGGATTATTACAGTAGATTTATAGGACTACTGTTCCACCCCTATTCTACACCTATGATCAGTGAGGATTATTACAGTAGATTTATAGGACTACTGTTCCACCCCTATTCTACACCTATGATCAGTGAGTATTATTACAGTAGATTTATAGGACTACTGTTCCACCCCTATTCTACACTTATGATCAGTGAGGATTATTACAGTAGATTTATAGGACTACTGTTCCACCCCTATTCTACACGTATGATCAGTGAGGATTATTACAGTAGATTTATAGGACTACTGTTCCACCCCTATTCTACACCTATGATCAGTGAGGATTATTACAGTAGATTTATAGGACTACTGTTCCACCCCTATTCTACACCTATGATCAGTGAGGATTATTACAGTAGATTTATAGGACTACTGTTCCACCCCTGTTCTACACTTTTCTCACCTTTCAATATGTCATGAATTGAACAATTGAATATGGAAACTTTAAGAATGAATCAAACCACTGTATTTTTGATTCACCAATATATTGTTATACGTAAAGGCTCGCCAAACTTTTATGAAATTATTTATAAATACTTTCCTAACCCTAAATCATATACAAGATCAGAGTATTTTAAAATCAACCAATTGGTGGTGAACAGGACACGAATATGCATGTATTTACAATATATGGTTTTCTTTCATTGATTCCTAATATTCTGAACCGTTCTCTCCATCAATTCTAGTGAGCCTGTGGAGAAAATGATAATATAAGGTACACCAACATTAAAGGAATGGCTCTACATAAATGTACTGAAACCCCTATTAAACGAAAACTCCACAGGAAAATCTGGATGGTCAGCAAGTGGGAGTTTTTTCAGCAGTTGAATTAAATGTATTCAGCTAGGAAGCCACGCCTGCAAAGCCTGTTAACACCTGCCTGAAGTCTGATTATCAGCTACTGAGAAGTGTTTAGGAAAGCCGTACATTTCCTAAGTCTGAATTGGTTCCATGGCTCCTAAGGATGCTGATGGTGGTGGTGGTTCTTACGTGGCTGACGTAGATAGCTGTATCCTCTTCATCGTCAGTCCGATAGCACAGCGTCAGACCCAACTTCTCCTGACTGTTGAGCCGACAGAGCTCTACCTGCTGTAGAGACAGAACAGAGACAGAATTCACAATGGAGAGGAGGAGAAGAGGAGGAGAGGAGGAGAGGAAGCGGAGAGCAGAGAAGGAGGAGGGGAGGAGGAGAGCAGAGAAGAAGGAGAGGAGGAGGAGAGGACAGAAGGAGGAGAGGAGAGAAGGAGGAGAGGAGGGAAGGAGGAGAGGAGGAGGATAGGAGGAGGAGAGAAGGAGGAGAGAAGAGGAGAGGAGAGGAGAGGAGGAGGAGAGTCCAACAGAGATGTGTTACCGGCACAGACTTCATAATGACCTTGTTCTTTTCAAGTTCAAGAGCTGGGCCCATATTCCAAAAACGTCTCAGCGTAGGAGTGCTGATCTAGGATCAGTTTAGGCTTTCAGTTTATAATGAATGGGCAGGGGAGATCTGATCCTAGATCAGCCCTCTCTGAAATGCTTTATGAGTACTCTGAGCTTACTCTCTGAGAATTGTCACTGAGCTTGTTGCCAAGAACATACGGTACTGACTTCATTCATCATGTAGGAAGTAGGTTAGTGACACAGAAGGGTGAATTATCCTTTTCAAAAGTGAAATAAGAAGTGAAATAATAAGTATGAGATAATTATACAGAAACACTCAAAATCGGACGCTTCCAACATTAAGGCCCTCTGGTCATTTTTACCGAGGATATTCAGCTTGGAGCCAGTGTAGATCCCCGTTGCTGAGTAGGCTGTTGCTACCACAGTGATGAAATATTCACCATTCACTCTAGTGGGGTTCAGACTCCAGTCCCTTCAAGCCTTGTTCCAGTTGTTCATGAAAGGGGAATGTCACCCTGGCCTTGCCATGGCATATAGCCATTACTATATTAACAACATGATGTTTTCATCATAAACATCACAATTATCCAAACCACAAGCTAGAACTCGGGCATTTTCATTTCACTGTTAGTATCGGGAAGTTTTGACTTAATGTGTATTGTCTGCTCATAGTGAACTACAAAGACCAGCATTCATAGCGAATGCTGATACCGCCTGCTAGGTAAAGGGGCGTGCCCACAAACTTGAATAATGTCATTGTTTACCTCGAATGACCAACACAGAGTAATCTCAGAAGATTACTTTGTAAACTTTTGTTTTTCACTATTGTTTGTTATCATGCCCATGTGGCGTTCTGTGCCTGGCTGTGCTCATTACAACAAACGCAAAAATGTGTTACCTTCACTGTTCTACCTACCAGATATTCACCCTGATTCTCCTAGTGGCTTGCGGCTATCAAGAATGATGCGGTGACCAAAGATTACCAGAGGGATTATCAGACTGGACTGTTAGGGAATCCATTTCGACGCCAGCAGAGACGTGATGAGATACCATTGATTTTTTTTCCCTTCACAGCAAAACGGAAGATTCTCAATTAGAAGTAAAAATAGAATTGTTGATATAGTATCTTTAAAAAATAACCTTATTGGAGGAGGGACAGGAGCCAGACCACGAAGCATCACCCAACACAAGTTGTAGTCTTTACGAGACTGGAAACAATGCTTGTATATTTAGTAATGAATTGGACGATAGGAACATCGCTGAAAGACGTCCACTGGCCCTGTCCAACAAGGACAACCACATCTACATCCACAAACACATATAGTGTGATCAGTTTAACATAGAGCCTTATAGTGTGATCAGTTTAACATAGAGCCTTATAGTGTGATCAGTTTAACATAGAGCCTTATAGTGTGATCAGTTTAACATAGAGCCTTATAGTGTGATCAGTTTAACATAGAGCCTTATAGTGTGATCAGTTTAACATAGAGCCTTATAGTGTGATCAGTTTAACATAGAGCCTTATAGTGTGATCAGTTTAGCCTTATAGTGTGAGTTTAACATAGCCTTATAGTGTGATCAGTGTAACATAGAGCCTTATAGTGTGATCAGTTTAACATAGAGCCTTATAGTGTGATCAGTTTAACATAGAGCCTTATAGTGTGATCAGTTTAACATAGAGCCTTATAGTGTGATCCTTTAACATAGTGTGATCAGTTTAACATAGAGCCTTATAGTGTGATCAGTTTAACATAGAGCCTTATAGTGTGATCAGTTTAACATAGAGCCTTATAGTGTGATCAGTTTAACATAGAGCCTTATAGTGTGATCAGTTTAACATAGAGCCTTATAGTGTGATCAGTTTAACATAGAGCCTTATAGTGTGATCAGTTTAACATAGAGCCTTATAGTGTGATCAGTTTAACATAGAGCCTTATAGTGTGATCAGTGTAACATAGAGCCTTATAGTGTGATCAGTTTAACATAGAGCCTTATAGTGTGATCAGTTTAACATAGAGCCTTATAGTGTGATCAGTTTAACATAGAGCCTTATAGTGTGATCAGTGTAACATAGAGCCTTATAGTGTGATCAGTGTAACATAGAGCCTTATAGTGTGATCAGTTTAACATAGAGCCTTATAGTGTGATCAGTGTAACATAGAGCCTTATAGTGTGATCAGTTTAACATAGAGCCTTCATGAAAAACCACAAAGTAGGATTACATTCATTTTCAGATTTCGCCCCCCACCATCAATTTTTTTTTATATGACCTTTATTTAACTAGGCAAGTCAGTTAAGAACAAATTCTTATTTTCAATGACGGCCTAGGAACAGTGGGTTAACTGCCTGTTCAGGAGCAGAACGACAGATTTGTACCTTGTCAGCTCGGGGGTTTGAACTTGCAACCTTCCGGTTACTTGTCCAACGCTCTAACCACTAGGCTACCCACTAGGCTACGCTGCCGCCCGTTACACAGGAAGCTGTTATAAGGTGTATCATTCAGAGTGTGACCTGCCTTCCTCCTGGGCAGTTATGTGTGAAACACATATCACTGTCCTAGAAATGCCTCAGACATGATGAAAACAAGCCCAGATTCCCCCAGGGGAAATCCCCTTTAACTGACACATACTTTGGTGCCTCAACTTTAGCGAGACCAACATGTTGATCAACAGCTCATAGGAAGTAACACACAGTTCTCCAGTAAGTCTCTGCAAAGGGTGAACTAATATGTGTGTGTGTGTAACGGATCTCGTCCTCCTCTTCTGAGGAGTGTGTGTGTGTGTGTGTGTGTGTGTGTGTGTGTGTGTGTGTGTGTGTGTGTGTGTGTGTGTGTGTGTGTGTGTGTGTGTGTGTGTGTGTGTGTGTGTGTGTGTGTTTGTGTGTGTGTGTGTGTGTGTGTGTGTGTGTGTGTGTGTGTTTAAATGTAAACCAACTGTATCACTCAAACAAATTCAACAAGTAACCCAATATCACCATGACATGCTGTGACATTGGTACTAAAGCTGCACCATTCCACACCAGTTAAGACTGCAATTGATGTTGACTTATTGTCTGATAAATGACATTCCACCTCCTGTGGTCTTTGCTTATTCTTGTTGTGTGGCTCCTAATCTCTCCTCACCATGGTAACACATGTCCACTGCCCAGAGGGTGGTCTGTACATCAATAGCACTAAAACCTCATATCAAATAAAACACAGACGAGTGTCCCACTGGGTATGTCTTTGATGGTCTGATGGCACTGATGGCATTTACTACACAGCGTGTTCCCTTAATGTTGCAGGTGTATTAACCCCTGTCTGTTTGATCACTGCTGTGTTGGGAAGAAACAGAAAGATATCATTTTACAGTTTGACATTTTGCTCTGCAAAAGTTATTTTACGTGTGGAGTTACAGCTGGATGGCAGGGGGTCAAAAGAAGGGACTATATAAGGGATACCCTCATTAAAGGGATACCCTCATTAAAGGGATACCCTCATTAAAGGGATACCCTCATTAAAGGGATAGCCTCATTAAAGGGATACCCTAATTAAAGGGATAGCCTAATTAAAGGGATACCCTCATTAAAGGGATACCCTCATTAAAGGGATACCCTCATTAAAGGGATAGCCTAATTAAAGGGATAGCCTAATTTCCAAAGGATTCTGGCTGGCAGTTGGGAAAGATTTTTAAAAAAATATTAATTTCTTTGACATCTAGCCACAACAAACAGAGGACAAACAGAGGAGGGAGGGCACTTTTGACTAGGTCTCAGCTGTTACTGGCGAGTAGACTCCACACTTCCACACAGTTTAGAACGGGTCAGAACGGTCGAGAAAAGTGGTTGACACGAACGCACCATCACTGTTGATTAACTACCATGTACTGAGAGATCAGAGGACAGTAGCTCACTACTGTCAGAGGGCATTACTAGAGAGAACAATCCCACTGAGTAGTACAGGACACAACCTTGTAATCTGGAGACGTTTGAGTTTAGATTAGAGACTCCCTCCTAGAGTGACAAATCACAGTGTGTCGTGCAGACAGTACATTAACTCATATAGGGCTACAGGACACAACCTTATACTCATCAGCACGGGATCTAGTAATAATCTGTGGATGTACTGAGGTTAGAGAGACCATGCTAGTCTTGATTAGAAGATCATCTGTATCTGTGTGTTGTTTTTATAGCGGGCCACTGGGAAGAAAAACCTCCCACAGCTGCCCTGTAGCTGTCCTTAAGTTACACGGCAGTAGTGTGAAGCCAGGCTAAACACATCCTTCACAGCTAATGTCCCTGAGCTGCCAGGGCTACTGAGGAGCAAGGGCATTCAGGGTACAGTTAGATACACTTGACTGAACAAAGAGTAACTGAGGGCCAGCTGTGTGAGTGGAAGGAGTAGCCATAACAACAGTAATCAGGTCACGACCTGACACTGACCCTGCCTCAGTTGGGCTGGCCAGACTGTGTGTGTGTGTGTGTGTGTGTGTGCGTGTGTGTCCACCTGCCTGCGAGTGTGTGTGCACTTGTGTGTCTGTGAGTGTGTGCTCGAACTTCACGCTGTCTCTCATCCCTCTCTCACACAGAGAGACATCCATCCATTTAGTCAGAAGTGGCCGTTAAACCACAGCTGACAGCAGAGGAACACTAATGACCCAGAATCCTGTGCAGCGAACCACGGGCACCCATTATACGAGCAGCACCACTGCACAAACACACACACTACCACGTCACCCATCACCTCACGTCTCCCACGGTCACTGCCTCTCTGACACAAATTACAATCTCCACCCAGCCTCCCAGACAGGCTATTTTTCAACACTCCAACTGTATCTGAAAAGTGTCATTGTTTATAGGGAAAACATACCAAATTGAGGTAGTAAGATTCATACCGGTATTTTAATCTTTATCATTCCGATGACATAATGAGCTACGGTGGAGATGTGGTTGTAATTATCTTTGCAGTGAATAAGTAGGGGACACTGTATTTAACCAAGAGACAGATGACTTGTCAATATAACCGCTGTGGGAGAATTGTCATCGCAGGAACTTGTGTGGCTCCATATTGATTTACCTCATACTCAAACTCCTCTGGCCTGTCCACTTCAGCTGGGGTGTTGGAAAGGTACTCTGGACACTCGTAGAATTCATGCTCCATGGTGTGGATGGAGTGACAGCTGAGGAGAGACAGAATGAGAGGAAGAGAGAGGGGGAAGAGGAGAAAGATGTGTGAGTTTCAAGCTGGTTTCAACACCTTTCTCCCTGTGTTGTGCATATTGGTCGCTAACATAAAATCCATTTTACAACCTCCAGGAAAGCAACTAATGACAGGGATCTATACACACATTGTTTCATTTTAAACATGGACACATTTTAACAAGACAAAAAACCCTTGTAAGTGACAGAACCTGTGAAGAGACAGCTTTGTCTCCTCTGTAATTGGTTGATTAACAGATGGTTACTTGGCACCTATACAGAGACATGTCAGCCCTGGTATAACCAGCCCACAGTAACATCACTGTTGTTTAGAATCACAACAGCATCCATTCTGCCTCCCCCTTATCAACCGTATCACAGACCAGGGAACGGATGATTTGTAGTTTATAGGACATAATGTATTTCATTTCTGGCCCAGTAAAGACCTATAAATAGACTGAGAATGAACGTAGCGCTGTATAACAGTCACTCTGTTTGTTTTTAATCACCTTGTAAACTCTTAAAGGGAATGGATGCAGCAGTCTGGCTGCACTGCAGACACAACAGTTGGAGAGCATCCTAATGACATTAAAGGGATGTGATCAGCTGTACTGGGGAGGGGGGGGGCAGTAATGCTGCTGTCCTCCATGATACAGTAGAGGCTCTGATCAACCACATCAGGTTGATGTAACCCATAATAAAGCATCTCCATCTTGAGGAGAACTATCCAAGGGGCCACTCATACAAATGTAGACATTCACCACAGTAAGTCACTTTGGATAAAAGTGTCTACTAATGGCACATATTATTACATTATCCACATGTTATTCATTCATATTCAAGGGTAACCCACGTTCTTTCTGAATAAAGGGTTTATCTATTAGAAAGTTCCGGCAGAAAATTCAGGCCAAACCCATGAGTCACATACAGAACGTGTATTACTCAGACAGAGTTCTACAACAATGGTTCTCAAATCCTGGCTCCCTGTATATTAACCCCTAGTGAGGTTATCTCTATGGCAACATGGCCGACAGCAGGAAGGGGCAGATAACAGGTTAGGGTTAGAGTTGAGGGTTAGGGTTGAAGCTAGGTTAATGTTAAGTAAGTTTTTAGGCTAGGGTTAGGGAAAGGGATAAGGTTAATGTTAAGGTTAGGGTAAGTTTTAAGGCTAGGGTAAGGGATAAGGTTAATGTTAAGGTTAGGGTAAGTTTTAAGGCTAGGGTAAGGGATAAGGTTAATGTTAAGTGTTAGGGTAAGTTTTAAGGCTAGGGTTAGGGTAAGGGATAAGGTTAATGTTAAGATTAGGGTTAGGGTTAGGATTAGATGCCCCTCACCTGTCTGACAGCAGAAAGGGGCAGATGTCGGGTACAGGTGGAGTAGCAGGCCTCAGCTTAGCCAGGGCCATGATGTGTTCAAAAGTGATGTCCGTCTGCGTGCACACGTCCACCACGTGAACTTCCTGTAATGTTTGGTGTGAGTGGGTGGGGTTGCCATGGCGACGGACAACCTGCACCACGATGGGGTCTCTTCTGATGACCTCCACCATCTCGTCATGGCTGGCCTTGGAGTAGTCCCTGCCATTCACCTGAACAGGGAAGAGATAGAAGAGTCTTAAACCTATGTACAGAGTACAGGAATAACTAGGTGTCTATGGGGTGGGAGACAGAAGAGTCTTAAACCTATGTATACTGTACAGGAATAACTAGGTGTCTATGTGGTGAGTCAGTATCACAAAAGCTAGACTCTTCCGACAGCCAAGTCCCTACCACTCCCAAGTCCCTTCCATTCCTAAGTCCCTACCATTCCCAAGTCCCTCCCATTCCAGAGCCCCTACCTTTCCGAAGTTTCTACCATTCCCAAGTCCCTAGCATTCCCAAGTCCCTTGCATTCCCAAGTCCCTAGTATTTCCAAGTCCCTAGCATTCCCAAGTCCCTAGCATTCCCAAGTCCCTAGTATTTCCAAGTCCCTAGCATTCCCAAGTCCCTAGCATTCCCAAGTCCCTAGCATTCCCAAGTCCCTAGCATTCCCAAGTCCCAACAGATAGAGGAGATGGAGGTGTTCTGTTAGTCGTATGTCGGGAGCCCACAGAGAAGCAGCATATGTGATACTGTAGAGTGCACCTAGTGATCCAATTACAGCCTGCTGAGTACCAGTCTGTTTCTGCATCAGCCAACACCTTTGTCATTGTCTTGCCAAGGCAACAACATAAGCCATTTGAAAACACTATTATATACTTGTATTTCAGAGAAGCATTACAATGCTACGATTTCACACACTGATCCTCCTTTCTTCTCCATTCTTATTCATATCCAGTACTGAACTGACTTACTGAGACCTCCTACCCACCACAGAACAGAACAGTGGGCCCCTGGGACTAACAGTTCAGTAATGATCCCTGAGAGCCTGGGTGAGCCTGGAGAAGAAAAGCCTGTCAGTTTTAAAGGGCACCTGCTGTCTCTCCAGGGGAGGGGGAGGTGGAGAAGGCCAGGGTGGAGGCCTCTTCCCCTGGGTTGGACTGGTCTGAGCTCTGGGTCTCTGTCTCTGGGTCTGATCATCACAGCACTGTGGGGTTCAAACTAGATGTCTGGGTTTCAGTGGGAGGTACACTCATCATACTGACACCTGCCAAGTAACACCTGAGCTGAGGCTAGGGTTAGGGTTGAGGCTAGGGTTGGGGTTGAGGCTAGGGTTAGGGTTGAGGCTAGGGTTGGGGTTGAGGCTAGGGTTAGGGTTTAGGCTAGGGTTGGGGTTGAGGCTAGGGTTAGGGTTGAGGCTAGGGTTAGAGTTGAGGTAAGGGTTGAGGGTTAGAGTTGAGGGTTAGGGTTAGAGTTGAGGGTTAGGGTTGAGAGGATTTCTGTTGGTGTCAAACCTTGGGTTGCACAGGGCTATTGCAACTTCCTGCTCTGTCTGCATATTGCAAGTCAGTCTGGTCTGAAGAGGGTAGAACATTGGGCCGGTTTTTGCCTGAGGGATCGACGAAGGCAGAGAGCTGAGGCTAGGGTTAGGGTTGAGGTAAGGGTTGGATGTCCCTCATCTGTCTAATGGTCTGCAGTCATCTGTGACCTCAGATACACGGTTTATCCAATTACAGAGCCTCATTACAGTACAGATGTCAAATTCATGTTCAATCAATCACATCCTCAGATTTATTTTCAACACGGATTGTTGAAATGTGTCAGGATGCCAAACTGGGGCGCACACACACACACACACAAACACACACACACACACACACACACACACACGTACAGATACACAAACATACGCACATGGATACACATGTATGCACCCACTGATACACACACACACTTACTTACCTAACCCTAACCCAGTACTGAATGAATCTATTTATTATTAAATGAGATGCAGAAATAAAGAAATAGATGGTTGCTCTATTCAGCTCTGTAATGAGTTAGAAACCAGCTCCATTTATCTCTGAAGAGATTGAAACCAGCTCTGTTTATCTCTGTAATGAGATTGAAACCAGCTCCATTTATCTCTGAAGAGATTGAAACCAGCTCTGTTTATCTCTGTAATGAGATTGAAACCAGCTCTGTTTATCTCTGTAAAGAGATTGAAACCAGCTCTGTTTATCTCTGTAATGAGATTGAAACCAGCTCTGCTTATCTCTGTAATGAGATTGAAACCAGCTCCGTTTATCTCTGTAATGAGTTAAAAACCAGCTCCATGTCTCTCTGAAATTAGATAGAAACCAGCTCCATGTATCTCTGTAACGAGATAGAAACCAGCTCCATGTATCTCTGTAATGAGATAGAAACCAGCTCCATGTATCTCTGAAATGAGATAGAAACCAGCTCTATGTATCTCTGTAATGAGTTAAAACCAGCTCCATGTATCTCTGTAATGAGGTTAAAACCAGCTCCATGTATCTCTGTAATGAGGTTAAAACCAGCTCTATGTATCTCTGTAATGAGGTTAAGACCAGCTCCATGTATCTATGTAATGAGGTTAAAACCAGCTCCATGTATCTCTGTAATGAGGTTAAAACCAGCTCCATGTATCTCTGTAATGAGGTTAAAACCAGCTCTATGTATCTCTGTAATGAGGTTAAAACCAGCTCCATGTATCTCTGTAATGAGGTTAAAACCAGCTCTATGTATCTCTGTAATGAGGTTAAAACCAGCTCCATGTATCTCTGTAATGAGGTTAAAACCAGCTACATGTATCTATGTAATGAAATTAAAACCAGCTCCATGTATCTCTGTAATGAGGTTAAAACCAGCTCCATGTATCTCTGTAATGAGATTAAAAACAGCTCCATGTATCTCTGTAATGAGATAGAAACCAGCTCCATGTATGTGTCTGTGTGTGTGTGTGTGTGAAATAGAAACCAGCTCCATGTATCTCTGTAATGAGCTAGAAACCAGCTCCATGTATCTCTGTAATGAAATAGAAACCAGCTCAATGTAGGCAAGAGAAGTCCATGACCCAGAGGATGATAGACAGATACAGGATATCCATGTTAGATCTCATGTACTGACTGTAGATGTGTGTGTGACTGTTGGTCTACTGACTGGTGTGTGTGACTGACTGTTATATCTACTGACTGACTGTGTGTGTGTGTATCTACTGTGACTGTGTGTGTGTGTGTGTTATATGTGTGTGACTGTTAGTGTGACTGTGTGTGTGTATTAGTCTTTGGGTATGTGTGAGTGAGGTGATGCATGAGAGTCTGCCCAGATGAAGAGGGAGATTTACTGACTGACTGTTAGATCTCCTGACTGAGTGTCTCACAGCTGACCCAGAGGGACTGTTAGGGAGCAGGTCAGGATATCCCCTGAGTGTTAGATCTCCTGACTGACTGTTAGATCTCCTGACTGACTGTTAGATCTACTGACTGACTATTAGATCTACTGACTGACTGTTATATCTACTGACTGACTATTAGATCTACTGACTGACTGTTATATCTACTGACTGACTGTTAGATCTCCTGACTGACTGTTATATCTACTGACTGACTGTTAGATCTCCTGACTGACTGTTAGATCTACTGACTGACTGTTAGATCTACTGACTGACTGTTAGATCTACTGACTGACTATTAGATCTACTGACTGACTGTTATATCTACTGACTGACTGTTAGATCTACTGACTGACTGTTAGATCTCCTGACTGACTGTTAGATCTCCTGACTGACTGTTAGATCTCCTGACTGACTGTTATATCTACTGACTGACTGTTAGATCTACTGACTGACTATTAGATCTCCTGACTGACTGTTAGATCTCCTGACTGACTGTTATATCTACTGACTGACTGTTAGATCTCCTGACTGACTGTTAGATCTCCTGACTGACTGTTATATCTACTGACTGACTATTAGATCTACTGACTGACTGTTATATCTACTGACTGACTATTAGATCTACTGACTGACTGTTATATCTACTGACTGACTGTTAGATCTACTGACTGACTGTTAGATCTCCTGACTGACTGTTAGATCTCCTGACTGACTATTAGATCTCCTGACTGACTGTTATATCTACTGACTGACTGTTATATCTACTGACTGACTATTAGATCTACTGACTGACTGTTATATCTACTGACTGACTGTTATATCTACTGACTGACTGTTAGATCTCCTGACTGACTATTAGATCTCCTGACTGACTGTTAGATCTCCTGACTGACTGTTATATCTACTGACTGACTGTTAGATCTACTGACTGACTGTTAGATCTCCTGACTGACTGTTAGATCTCTGACTGACTGTTATATCTACTGACTGACTGTTAGATCTACTGACTGACTATTAGATCTCCTGACTGACTGTTAGATCTCCTGACTGACTGTTAGATCTCCTGACTGACTGTTATATCTACTGACTGACTGTTAGATCTACTGACTGACTGTTAGATCTACTGACTGACTATTAGATCTACTGACTGACTGTTATATCTACTGACTGACTGTTAGATCTCCTGACTGACTGTTAGATCTCCTGACTGACTGATCTACTGACTGACTGTTATATCTACTGACTGACTATTAGATCTACTGACTGACTGTTATATCTACTGACTGACTGTTAGATCTACTGACTGACTGTTAGATCTACTGACTGACTATTAGATCTACTGACTGACTGTTATATCTACTGACTGACTGTTAGATCTCCTGACTGACTGTTATATCTACTGACTGACTATTAGATCTCCTGACTGACTGTTAGATCTCCTGACTGACTGTTATATCTACTGACTGACTGTTAGATCTACTGACTGACTGTTATATCTACTGACTGACTGTTATATCTACTGACTGACTGTTAGATCTACTGACTGACTGTTATATCTACTGACTGACTATTAGATCTCCTGACTGACTGTTATATCTACTGACTGACTGTTAGATCTCCTGACTGACTATTAGATCTCCTGACTGACTATTAGATCTACTGACTGACTGTTAGATCTACTGACTGACTGTTATATCTACTGACTGACTATTAGATCTACTGACTGACTGTTATATCTACTGACTGACTATTAGATCTACTGACTGACTGTTATATCTACTGACTGACTATTAGATCTCCTGACTGACTGTTATATCTACTGACTGACTGTTAGATCTCCTGACTGACTATTAGATCTACTGACTGACTGTTATATCTACTGACTACTATTATATCTACTGACTGACTATTAGATCTACTGACTGACTGTTATATCTACTGACTGACTGTTAGATCTCCTGACTGACTATTAGATCTCCTGACTGACTATTATATCTACTGACTGACTGTTATATCTACTGACTGACTATTAGATCTCCTGACTGACTGTTATATCTACTGACTGACTGTTAGAGCTCTTGCTAAGATCAGCATACAGCAAAGACAGAATAAAACAACACCCTGTGGTTAAGCACTAATAGAGTGACAGCAGCCTAAAAGGATGATGGATGAGGAGCGTTTCTGAAGTCTGAAGTTGATATTGTATTAGTTATGTTTAGGCATGTGTTAGGCATTCTTCAACCACCTGCCCCCCGCATAGCCTGCTGGGTAACATAGTCTGAATGTTATTAACACATAACAACACATCTTCTTTCCTTTAAAATAAAATAAAAAGTTATTTTCAATAACACACATTTCTTTCCCAAAATTTTTTTGTTTGTTTTTTTAACATTATTTAAAAAAATATATAGTCTGTCCAACAATACTCTATTGTGGCTCTATTTCTTTTCACATAAACAAAACCAGGTGCCCCTTTTTTGTATTTTATTTTGTATTTTTTTTAGCAATTCTCAATAAGCCTTTCAGGGGCTCTGACAGTCCTTTTTGGTTGTTCTGCTGAAGTGCTTCCTGAAACAGTTGGACAGCGTTCATTGTCAGTGTTCTGACTGAATTGTCCATTTCTAAAGGCATCTGACGCTTCAGCAGTGTCCTCCAGGGTGAATGGGTGAATGGGTGAATGGCTGAAGCCTTAGATCCACTCTGTTTCGTCTCAGTTGTGATCCATGCTCCGTTTGGATCTCATAGGATCGCGGTGCAACTTCTCTCTGCACTCACCCTTTCTGCATCCAGGTTCCTGTAGTGGTGTCTCGGAGTCGTACATGATCTCCAGGTTTCAGTTCAGGTAAGTGTCTTGCACTTTTGTCGTGTCGCTGTTTTTGTTTGTCTTTCTGTTTTTCCTTTGCGAGTTTGACTTTGTGAGCACCTCTGGGTGTTAGAAAGTCCTCATGGATGGGTAGGTTGGTTCTGATGCGACGTCCCATCAACATTCGTGCAGTTGAAAGTCCGTTCTGCAGCGGTGCAATGCGGTAGATCATCAGATTTTTTAGGAAATCCTCCTTTCCATCGTGTGCCTTTTTCATCAGACCTTTGAGAATTTTGACTGAACTCTCTGCTAAGCCGTTGGACCTTGGGTAGTTGGGGCTGGAGGTGTTGTGTCGGAATCCCCAGTCGTTAGCGAATGATCGGAATCCGGAACGTGAGAACTGCGGGCCATTGTCCGAGTACAGTTCAGACGCAGCCCCATGTCTTGCAGAGACTGATTTCAGGTAGGTGATTGCAGCTTTGCTGGAGGTAGTTGTCAGTGTTGCTACTTCAGGGTAGTTTGAGTAGTAGTCGGTAACAACATTGTGACTTATGCCGTTGCAGTCAAAAAGGTCAACTCCAACTTTGTAGTAGGGTCTGTTGGGTACTGGATGAGGCATTAGTGGCTCTGCTTGCTGATTTGGCCTGTAGGTTAAGCACAGTTCACATGAAGCAGTGGTCTGGCTGATTTCCTGGTTCATTCTTGGCCAGTACATTACTTCTCGTGCTTGTCGTTTGCATTTTTCCTCACCCAAGTGGCCCTCGTGAATGTAGCATTTCTTTGCATAGTGTCATGGGAATGACAATCTTGTTGCCTTTGAACACTATGTCATCCACAACGGCGAGCTCTGCTCTGCTCTGCACATCCAGTAATCCTGTATTCTCCTTGGGCAGTTGTTTTTCTGTGCGGGCCATCCTATCAGTGTTGTTTCTTTCAACTCTGTCATTGTTTGGTCAGCTGCAGTCTCTCTTTTGATCTGCTCCATTCTCTCAGAAGACACAGGAAGTGATGCTACGATCATGTCGACGTAGGCCTGAATCTCAGTGTTTTTCTGTGTGCCGAAGCTCTCCTTCTTGTCGACTGCTGCTCGAGAAAGAGAGTCGGCGGCGAACATGAACTTTCCCGGGGTATAGATCATCTTCACATCATACTTTTGCAGTCTGATCAACATTCTCTGGATTCTCATTGGACAATCATTCAGTGGCTTAGACATGATTGACACCAATGGTTTGTGGTCGGTTTCTACTTCGAATTCTTGTCCGTAGACGTATTGGTGAAACCTTTCACAAGACTTTGTGCTCGCCAGTAGTTCTTTCTCTATTTGTGCATACCTTGTCTCTGCGCCTGTCAAGGCTCTGGACGCATAAGCAACGGGTTGCCATGTGTCATCATACTGTTGCAGAAGAACTGCTCCCAGGCCAAACTGTGACGCGTCTGCAGAAATCCTTGTGCTTTTCTCTGGATCATAGAACTTGAGCACTGGCTCTTCTGTGATTGTTTTCTTTAGGTTTTTGAAGCAGTTTTCCTGTTCATGGGACCATTCCTATTCATTTTTCTATTCCAGAAGACATCTGAGTGTAGCGGACTATGCTGACAGTTAAGGTATGAACTTTGCAAGGTAGGTGATCATGCCCATGAAGCGTCTCACATCGTCCTTGTTCTTCAGGCGCTACATGTTGTTGATGGCTGATGTTTTGCTCGGGTCTGGTTTGACTCCATCCTCTGAAAGTACATCTCCCACGAAGGTAAGTGTTTTCATACCAAACTCGCATTTGTCCTTGTTTAGTTTTAGGTTGACTTTTCGTGTCAGGTCCAGCACTTGTCTCACTCTCGCATCGTGTTCGTCTTTTGTGGACCCCCAGACGATGATGTCATCCATCATAGTCTCCACTCCTGGAATGTGCTCGAAGATCATGTGGATTGTCTTGTGGTAGACCTCTGGCGCTGAGAGAATCCCATATGGTAGACGAAGAAATCTGTACTTGCCCTCAGGTGTGTTGAATGTGCATAGCCTTGTGCTTGCATCATCTAGCTTCATTTGCCAGAATCCTGATGAGGCATCAAGCTTACTGAACCACTTTGCTCCAGCAAACTGCGACATTATCTCTTCTCTGGTTGGCATCTTGAAATGCTCTCTCTTGATTGCTTTGTTGAGATCTCTTGGGTCTAGACATATCCTGAGATCACCGTTCTTTTTCACCACAATAACCAGTGAGCTTACCCAGTCTGTAGATTCATCCATTTTTGTGATGACGTCCATCTTTTCCATGCGTCCGAGTTCCTCTTTGAGTTTTTTCCTCAGTGCAAATGGAACTTTTCTGCATGCATGCACTGGATGTACTGCACTGCATGCATTACTGGAGTAATTTTGTCATCAGTACACAGTTGTGTTCTCCTGGTAAACATCCAAGACCCTCAAACACGTCCTCATACTCAACCAGTAGCGATTCTTGGTCATTTTCAGTCTGTGATGTCACTACATACACTCTTTTCAACAAATTGAGCTTTTCACATGCATTGATTCCTACAATGGGCTGTACACTCTTTTCCACAATCAGCAGCTGTGCTCTGAACCGTTTTCCTTTGTGCTGTAAAGTTACAATGCAGCTTCCTTTGACTGGTACGTTCTCCCCAGTATAACCAGTAACCTTCATCTTCACCTTCAGTGTTTTGTAGTCATCCAGGGACAACAGGTTTACCTGTGCTCCAGTATCAACCTGGAATGGTATTATAGCTTCATTCACCTTCAGTGTTTTGTAGTCATCCAGGGACAACAGGTTTACCTGTGCTCCAGTATCAACCTTGAATGGTATTATAGTTTCATTCACCTTCAGTGTTTTGTAGTCATCCAGGGACAACAGGTTTACCTGTGCTCCAGTATCAACCTGGAATGGTATTATAGTTTCATTCACCTTCAGTGTTTTGTAGTCATCCAGGGACAACAGGTTTACCTGTGCTCCAGTATCAACCTGGAATGGTATTATAGTTTCATTCACCTTCAGTGTTTTGTAGTCATCCAGGGACAACAGGTTTACCTGTGCTCCAGTATCAACCTGGAATGGTATTATAGTTTCATTCACCTTCAGTGTTTTGTAGTCATCCAGGGACAACAGGTTTACCTGTGCTCCAGTATCAAGCTTGAATGGTATTATAGCTTCATTCACAGTCAATGGCACAATCCATTCAGCATTTACTGCATTGCATATTTCCACAGAATCAACAAAGAATTCTTCCATCTCGACTGTGTGAACCTTTTTCTTTGTAGCCTCAGCTTTGCAGCATTTTGAGAAATTAATATTTTTCCCTCAGTTGTTACATGATTTGTCATATGCAGGGCATTTGTTTTGGCTTGTGGATAAATCCAGAGTTCCCACATGTAGTGTTTTGATTTCTCTCCTTTGCTTGTTTTTGTTTTGTAATGCGTTGTGTGTGGTGCTCCTCACTTTTTATTGCACTGACGTCTCATCCCTGCACAGCTCTTTAGCTTGTGCTCTGCTGGTTTCAGCTGCTCGACACATATTCACTGCTTTATCCAAAGTTAAATCTTGCTCACGCAGCAATCTCTCCTTGAGTCCATTGTCAACTATGCCACAGACTATCCTGTCTTACACTAGTGAGTCTTTCAGATTTTTAAATTCACACATTTTGCTAAGTGCGTTCAGCTCAGCCAAATACTGGTCAAAACTGACTCCCTGTTTCTGATCATGAGAGAAAAACTTGTATCTCTCAAACGTGATGTTCTGGCTTGGTACAAAGGACTCCTCAAATTTAGCCATTAGCACAGTCAATGTGAAGTTTGCCTCGTATGGCTGAAAGATATTGTAAATGTCCAATGCATCCTCTCCAATAACATGCAGAACAATGGAAGCTTACAATTTGTCATCTTCTCCCCCTGCTCCACTGGCTGCTAGGTAGATATGGAATCTCTGCTTGAAACGTTTCCAATTGTCAGCTAAATTGCCTGTTAACTGCATAGGAGTAGAAGGACTAAGCCTATCCATGATGGAGAACAGGAACAGTGTTCCCTTACTTCAGTAAGTCAACTTGCT
>NC_056446.1:3323632-3335793 GCF_018296145.1 Oncorhynchus tshawytscha | reverse complement strand
TATGCCCTCGATACCATATGTGAATTGATTGCCCCCCATCTATCTTCTGAGCTTGTGCTACTAGGTGACCTAAACTGGGACATGCTTAACCTTTTGCGTGTAGGGGGGCAGTATTTTTAGTTTTTGTAAAAAAATAAATGTACCCATTCGAAACTGCCTATTTCTCAGCCCCAGAAACTAGAATATGCATATAATTGTCAGGTTAAGATCGAAAACACTCTAAAGTTTCCAAAACTGCCAAAATATTGTCTGAGTATAACAGAACTGATATTGCAGGCGAAGGCCTGAGGAAAATCAAATCAGGAAGTGCCTCTTATTTTGAAACCTCTCTTTTCCTAAGCATGCCTATCCTCCATTTAAAGGGATATCAACCAGATTCCTTTTTCTATGGCTTCCCCAAGGTGTCGACAGTCTTTTAACATAGTTTCAGGCTTTTATTTTGAAAAATGAGCGTGAAGGATCACATTGCGTAAGTGGATAGGTGGGGGCTCTCAGAGTGAGTTTTGCGCAACTGAGTAAAGCGGCCATTGTTTCTCCCGCTGTTATTGAAAAAAGCTACACACTCGGTTGATATATTATCGAATACATATTGTGAAACAACTTGAGGATTGATTATAAAAAACGTTTGACATGTTTGTGGCGCGTTTAATCCAGAAAAACACCGGTCCCAACTTGTGCAAAGTGACTACAAAATATCTCAAAAGTTACCTGTAAACTTTGCCAAAACATTTCAAACTACTTTTGTAATACAACTTTAGTGTTTTTAACGTAAATAATCAATAAAATTGAAGACTGGATGATCTGTGTTCAATACGGGAAAAAACAAACTGTAGCATGCTTTCAGGTCACGTGCCTCTATCTAACAGTAAACTTCAAGTTACCCTTTTCAAGATGGCAGTACTTCTTCATTACACACAAAGGATTTCTACAGACTGTTGACATCGAAAGTGGAGCGATAGGAACTGCATGGAGGTCCCTTAGAAATCTAACCCATTGAAAAAGTGACCTCAAAAAAAAATCTGAATGGTTTATCCTTGGGGTTTAGCCTGCTAAATAAGTTCTGTTATACTCCACAGACATGATTCAAACAGTTTTAGAAACTTCAGAGTGTTTCTATCCAAATCCATTAATAATATGCATATCTTATCTTCTGGGGATGAGAGGCAGGCAGTTGAATTTGGGCATGCATTTCATCCGGACGTGAAAATACTGCACCCTGTCACCAAGTTAACCTCTCTGGTATAAGTTTGAAGCTAGCGTCCCACCTGGACAATAGCCAGTGAAATTGCAGGGCGCCAAATGAAAAACAACAGAAATCCCATAATTAAAATTCCTCAAACAAACAAGTATTATCCACCATTTTAAAAGATAAACTACTTGTAAATCCAACCACAGTGTCCGATTTCAAAAAGGCTTTACTGCGAAAGCACACCATGCGATTATGTTAGGTCAGCACCTAGTCACAGAAAACCATACAGCCATTTTCCAACCAAGGAGAGTGCTCACAAGTCAGAAATAGCGATGAAATGAATCACTAACCTTTCATGATCTTCATCAGGTGGCACTCATAGGACTTCATGTTACACAATGCATGTATGTTTTGTCCCATAAAGTTCATATTTATATCCAAAAATCTCAGTTTACATTGGCTCTTTATGTTTAGAAATGTATTGTGTCAAACAAACATCCGGTGAAAGTGCAAAGAGCCACATCAAATTACAGAAATACTCATCATAAACACTGATAAATGATACAAGTGTTTAACATACGAATAAAGATAAACTTCTCCTTAATGCAACCGCTGTGTCAGATTTCAAAAAGGCTTTACGACGAAATCACACTTTGCGATTATGTTAGTCCACAGAAACCCATATAGCCATTTTCCAAGGAGAGTGTCACAAAAGTCAGAAATAGCATTAAAATTAATCACTTACCTTTGATGATCTTCATCTGGTGGCACTCCCAGGTCTCCATGTTAGACAATAAATGTTTGTTTTGTTCGATAATGTCCCTCTTTATGATCAAAAACCATATTTTTGTTTGTGCATTTTGTCCAGTAATTCAAATGCTTATGTCCAGACTAAAAGTTTTTAAAAAGTACAATTAAAGTTAGTAGAAACATGCCAAATGATGTTTAAAATCAATCCTCCGGTTGTTTTTGTCATAAATAATCAATAATATTTCAACCGGACAAAAGCTTTGTCAATAGGAAAGGAGAAACAAGAAAGGCGCGTTCCCGATCAGGCGCATGGCTGATGTTTGGAAATTTCCACTGGCCTCTGATTGAAAGTGCTGTTTCTCCCTCATTTTTCAGAGTTAAAGCCTGAAACAACGCATAAAGAATGGCCACATGTAGAGGAAGCCACAGATCTCGTGAACTGGGTCCTAAGTCTTTGTATGATGGATAGGCTTTCAATGGAAAAACAGCCTTTCAAAATAATAGTACTTCCTGGTTGGATTTTCCTCGGGTTTTTGCATGCCATATCAGTTCTGTTATACTCACAGACATTATTTTAACGTTTTGGAAACTTTAGAGTGTTTTCTATCCAAATCTACTAATTATAGGTATATCCTATCTTCTGGGCCTGAGTAGCAGGCAGTTTA
The DNA here is from genome assembly GCF_018296145.1 of Oncorhynchus tshawytscha. NCBI lineage: Eukaryota > Metazoa > Chordata > Actinopteri > Salmoniformes > Salmonidae > Oncorhynchus > Oncorhynchus tshawytscha. The sequence goes on along the minus strand of NC_056446.1, from coordinate 3,333,189 downwards.
ATTTGGGCACACTTTTCATCCAAAATTCGAATGCTGCCCCCTACCCTAGTTAAGTTAATGGCATGTACATTTGCAAAATGGAGATCCTCATCAACTATACGGGTAATGCCATCGGTGTCTCTTATCTAGGTAAGACACTAAAGTGAGAGTGGTGTGGAGCCTTCGAGGGACTCCGCAGAACCGTCTTTGTTTCGGCGATGGTCTTAGTGTTGCGACGAGAACGCCACTTACAGCTGCCGCTGAGAAAGCAGGGAAGACTGAAGTACTAACAATAATGGCCTACAGAGGTATTTGTTTATTGTTATTTGTTATTTTATTTTTTATTTTTACAGGACAGTGGACATTAATCAATGTTTCAGTAAAAGTGCCGGTTTTAGCCAACCGGCTAATTTTCAACCGTATTTATTAGTGATCCCCATTCTCTTCCCGGTTTCATGACCGAGGATCAGGTTACAGTGGATTACAGTTCTACAGAAATCTCTCCCTCCAGCAGAGAGATTGATGGGGGGGTTATGACCTCATGCCCATCGGAAGTTATAAGGCAGCAGCCATCTCTAGCGTGCGAGACTGGAATGTTTGTCAGCCCAAAACTATGTTTCACAGCCCAAAACTACAGGACATCAAATTTATTCAGCCAAAACGGTGGTAACAATGATAGATGGAATATGAAGATAGAATATCCAGATCAAAGAGAATGTTTTTGTAATGATGAACTGTGATTTTAGTTGTCTAAACAAGATCATAGTAAGTCCTAATACCTTGCCTTGTAACTAGCTATGCCCCAAGGAATCCAGAGAGCGTTTCATAAATACAGGAACGCCCCCTTCTACCCTGGGGTATAAAACATGCGAGTTAAGAATTTACATAGCACGCGGTCCTCTAGTCTGCAGCCAGGGTCCACGATTAGTCACGATCCCAAAACGAGGTTGAGGAAGACAAAGGAACCTCTTAACAATCAATGCTACGGTTGATTGCTGTATCTAGGAAGGTGAATTCAAGCAGGACCATCCGGTTGTTCTTTTCAAGTCACCGGTTGTCTACATGGCCTTCTTACCCCTGGCTGATTAGCCGTCCTCGGAAGACCACTCTCACAGAACGAGTGCAAGGAAACAGACAACTAAGAGAAAGGACATTGTGACATCTTTGCGCACAATGGGATTGCCTTGCTGTGCTCCAGCTTTATCCACTGAGATAGCGGTAGGTGCACAAGTTTCAAGGCAGGAGTCACGGGAAGGGCCACAGAGCAGCGCACAGAAGACAGACCTTGCCCATGGGGAAAGGAGAAAAAGGAGTGGGGGGGTGGACCCCCACTGGGTAGCACAGAGCTACACTTTAAGGGGCATTGCATTTATAATGGCACTGACAAGGGAAACGTTCCCGCTGTTCTTAGTGTCTGTCCACAATTTCAAACCAAAACAATGTAACTAATAATGGTGCGAAAAATGCCTCTTAGATATGAATTCGGAGGGGAGAAATTTTAAAAAAAATAGAGCATTATACCTCTCACTAAAGGTGTCAGTCAAAAGTCTTACTTTAATCCAAACTGGAATTAACGAAAAATGACATGAAAAGCACATATTTGTAAATTCCAAACTCTAAAAATAATTGGAAAGGTAAATACAAATTATTTGTGACATTGTGGTTACAATAAAGAGTGTAAACAAGATGTAAACTATTTACAGCAGTGGCAGTTTGAAAACAGGTTTTCATGAATAAAAAACACAAGCTGGCGCACACCCAGAAAAATATTTTGTGTGGAGGTGCATAAATGGAGAATAAACTTTCAACTTTCAAAACAAAGGGAGTCGCACACTCCACACAAACTCCCAGTAATTTAATATATATATTTAATATGCCATAAACTATTGTTTTTAACAGTTTCACTAATTCATACTAATTAAGTTAATAATTATGACACACCCCTCACTATTGTCATTAGTTACACTAATTTCACTGTTGGCTACATAACCTGGCTCAAGTATTCATGACATTAACCTGAAGAAGGCACAGTGATGGCCAAATGTTGGTAAATACCTAATAAATTATTGGGATTTCATGTGTGGAGAGTGTGATTCTTTGTTTTGATAGAAAACAGGTTTTGACAAGTGTACTGTAGTACTGTAGCAGGTGTAGCCCTATAGTAGTAGCAGGACAATAGACTCTTATGCAGATGTTTATTTCAAGTACATTTTAGATGCACTTCCACTATTGTTCCTACTCGATCACGTGTAATGTGCTTCGTGACTTCCAAATATGTTCTCTTTGTCAGGCCCTGATCTGTTTCACCGGTTCTTGTGATTGTGATGTCTGGCATATGAGCTTGTCTTTTTATGCCAATAACAAATTCACATACTGTATCAACACGGAACCCGCAAATTTGAACACTTTAGCGATTGTTTAAATGCGGCGTGATACAAAGTTGGACTATGTGTAAACAGTATTCGTGCTCTCGTCCATATATACTGCCAATTTTAATATGTTACCTAATATCCAGTTTTTATTTATTAATAAATGTTACCTAATAATGTTACCTAATATCCAGCTTATTATTTTGTATTTATTATTATTTATTATCCAACCCCAAAATCGGCTTCCGATTCTTCCCGTTACCCCACTAAACATACTACTTTTCTTAATTTTAGCCAATTTCGAGCTCTATTGCCTCTACACTCACTTTTCCAATGACCAACGGCCCCACACACTATGCTTCGGTAGTTTTCCACTACCCCCGCAATATACATTTTGAAACCTGCCATCAAAAAAAAATACACATTTTATCAATATACTCACATACACAAGCTGTGCTCGAATACCCTTACTAATATATTTTGTACTACATACTGAATGAGTATATACTTCATACTATTAGTTCATTTTAGTATACTGTAAAACACACCATAACATTTCAGTTTGAGCTTCACATGTTTACAGGAAGTTGATGTTGTTGCTATGCAGCCTCTTGCTAGCTTGTAAGCATAATAAATTACTAGTTTATACATTTTACGACTTTGGGTGTTTCGCAGTTAAGCACCCTAGCTAACTGGCTAAAGTTGGCTAGATTGCTAGTTACTTCAGACACAAATAAGAGAACACCTCACTCTGACCACTTTCCTCACCCTAGCAGAGTTGGTAAGGCTTTTTCATATTATCCAAAGTGTTTGGTGACTAACTGTGCTGCTTGCAACAATTTAATGATGTTATTTTTCCCAGACATTTACTGAGACTGGCCATATTCAACGAGTGTTGAGCATTCGTAAATTCATCAGTTATTCTGTGCTCTGGTACATTGACGAGAGTGCTCGTTGATGAAGAGACAAACCATCGGCTCCTCACGGCGGTTTAAAAAAATCTTTAAATACTGTCCAAGGGTGTCAACTGTCTCTACCTCAGGTCAGTCCATATGTGGGTTGTAAAGGGTTGTTTTCGGTGTAGGTCTGGTTTTCCAACCTCCCCTAGCTGCCCTCTGTTTGGTAGGTTTGTTTTGACATGCTCTGGCGAAATGTCCCTTCTTTCCGCAGTTGTAAACAAGCAAAGTCTTACCCTTAGAGTAAAAAATAAGATCACTTCAAGATAAAAACGTAATATTTAATATTGGTAAGTTAGATTTACTGAAGCCTTACTTGACATACAGATTAGATCCACGAGAGAAAATCTGGTACTTACAGGTATCCAAGAGAAAGAAGAAGTTACTAAATGTGTAGTTAGGGAGTTCCTCCTTACAGCGTTTCAGATCCCACTCGAAGCTGTCCAAAATCCAACTGGAACATGTACACTGTTTCGGACAAAGAGGGCAGAGGTATGAATGCCCAATCGTTACCAAATGTGCTTTCTTTAAAGATAAAATAATGGTTAAAATCCTGGGTAAAAGACTTGCTGGCACAAAAATAGGCATGAACGATCAATTCCCGAGGAAATTGCAGAACGGCGTAAAGTTCTGTATCCAGTCTTAGATTGAAAGGAAAATAGATTGAAAGGGAAATGCATAGCTTTCATAGTCGATAAACTGTATATTGATAACCAAATGTTCAGAGACACAGACTACTCTAAAGATTACAAATAATTACGAATGTATTTATTTATTTTTATTTCACCTTTATTTAACCAGGTAGGCTAGTTGAGAACAAGTTCTCATTTGCAACTGCGACCTGGCCAAGATAAAGCGTAGCAATTCGACATATACAACAACACAGAGTTACACATGGAATAAACAAAACATACAGTCAATAATACAGTAGAACAAAAGAAAACAAAAAGTCTATATACAGTGAGTGCAAATGAGATAAGTTAAGGAAATAAATAGGCCATGGTGGAAAACGTAATTACAATATATCAATTAAACACTGGATTGGTAGATCGGCAGAAGATGAATGTGCAGGTAGAGATACTGGGGTGCAGAGGAGCAAAATAAATAAATACCAGTATGGGGATGAGGTAGGTAGATACAGTGCCTTGCGAAAGTATTCGGCCCCCTTGAACTTTGCGACCTTTTGCCACATTTCAGGCTTCAAACATAAAGATATAAAACTGTATTTTTTTGTGAAGAATCAACAACAAGTGGGACACAATCATGAAGTGGAACGACATTTATTGGATATTTCAAACTTTTTTAACAAATCAAAAACTTAAAAATTGGGCGTGCAAAATTATTCAGCCCCCTTAAGTTAATACTTTGTAGCGCCACCTTTTGCTGTGATTACAGCTGTAAGTCGCTTGGGCTATGTCTCTATCAGTTTTGCACATCGAGAGACTGAAATTTTTTCCCATTCCTCCTTGAAAACAGGTCAGTGAGGTTGGATGGAGAGCATTTGTGAACGGCAGTTTTCAGTTCTTTCCACAGATTCTCAATTGGATTCAGGTCTGGACTTTGACTTGGCCATTCTAACACCTGGATATGTTTATTTTTGAACCATTCCATTGTAGATTTTGCTTTATGTCTTGGATCATTGTCTTGTTGGAAGACAAATCTCCGTCCCAGTCTTAGGTCTTTTGCAGACTCCATCAGGTTTTCTTCCAGAATGGTCCTGTATTTGGCTCCATCCATCTTCCCATCAATTTTAACCATCTTCCCTGTCCCTGCTGAAGAAAAGCAGGCCCAAACCATGATGCTGCCACCACCATGTTTGACAGTGGGGATGGTGTGGTCAGGGTGATGAGCTGTGTTGCTTTTACGCCAAACATAACGTTTTGCATTGTTGCCAAAAAGTTCCATTTTGGTTTCATCTGACCAGAGCACCTTCTTCCACATGTTTGGTGTGTCTCCCAGGTGGCTTGTGGCAAACTTTAAACAACACTTCTTATGGATATCTTTAAGAAATGGCTTTCTTCTTGCCACTCTTCCATAAAGGCCAAATTTGTGCAATATACGACTGATTGTTGTCCTATGGACAGAGTCTCCCACCTCAGCTGTAGATCTCTGCAGTTCATCCAGAGTGATCATGGGCCTCTTGGCTGCATCTCTGATCATTCTTCTCCTTGTATGAGCTGAAAGTTTAGAGGGACGGCCAGGTCTTGGTAGATTTGCAGTGGTCTGATACTCCTTCCATTTCAATATTATCGCTTGCACAGTGCTCCTTGGGATGTTTAAAGCTTGGGAAATCTTTTTGTATCCAAATCCGGCTTTAAACTTCTTCACAACAGTATCTCGGACCTGCCTGGTGTGTTCCTTGTTCTTCATGATGCTCTCTGCGCTTTTAACGGACCTCTGAGACTATCACAGTGCAGGTGCATTTATACGGAGACTTGATTACACACAGGTGGATTGTATTTATCATCATTAGTCATTTAGGTCAACATTGGATTATTCAGAGATCCTCACTGAACTTCTGGAGAGAGTTTGCTGCACTGAAAGTAAAGGGGCTGAATAATTTTGCACGCCCAATTTTTCAGTTTTTGATTTGTTAAAAAAGTTTGAAATATCCAATAAATGTCATTCCACTTCATGATTGTGTCGCACTTGTTGTTGATTCTTCACAAAAATACAGTTTTATATCTTTATGTTTGAAGCCTGAAATGTGGCAAAAGGTCGCAAAGTTCAAGGGGGCCGAATACTTTCGCAATGCACTGTAGATGGGCTGTTTACAGATGGGCTATGTACAGGTGCAGTGATCTGTAAACTGCTCTGAGAGCTGGTGCTTAAGCTAGTGAGGGAGATGTGAGTCTCCAGCTTCAGAGATTTTTGCAATTCGTTCCAGTCATGGGCAGCAGAGAACTGGAAGGAAAGACGACCAAAGGAGGAATTGGCTTTGGGGGTGACCAGTGAGATATACCTGCTGGAGCGCGCGCTACGAGTGGGTGCTGCTATGGTGACCAGTGAGCTAAGGCCTAGCAGAGACTTGTAGATAACCTGTAGCCAGTGGGTTTGGCGACGAGTGAGAAGCGAGGGCCAACCAACGAGAGCGTACAGGTCGCAATGGTGGGTAGTGTATCGGGCTTTGGTGACAAAACGGATGGCACTGTGATAGACTGCATCCAGTTTGTTGAGTAGAGTGTTGGAGGCTATTTTATAGATGACATCACCGAAGTCGAGGATCGGTAGGATGGTCAGTTTTACGAGGGTATGTTTGGCAGCATGAGTGAAGGATGCTTTGTTGCGATATAGGAGGCCGATTCTAGATTTAATTTTGGATTGGAGATGCTTAATGTGAGTCTGGAAGGAGAGTTTACAGTCTAACCAGACAGCCAGGTATTTGTAGTTGTCCACGTATTCTAAGTCAGAGCCATCCAGAGTAGTGATGCTGGACGGTCGAGCATTTGCGGGCAGTGATTGATTGAATAGCATGCATTTAGTTTTACTTGCGTTTAAGAGCAGTTGGAGGCCACGGAAGGAGAGTTGTATGGCATTGAAGCTCGTCTGGAGGTTAGTTAACTTCTTGGATATAGGGGGCGCTCTTTTAATTTATGGATAAAAAAAAAAACGTGCCCGTTTTAAGCGCAATATTTTGTCACGAAAAGATGCTCAACTATGCATATAATTGGCGGCTTTGGAAAGAAAACACTAACGTTTACAAAACTGCAAAGATATTATCTGTGAGTGCCACAGAACTCATGCTACAGACGAAACCAAGATGAAACTTCAACCAGGAAATTGGCAGAATTTTTGAAGCTCTGTTTTCCATTGTCTCCTTATATGGCTGTGAATGCGCCGGGGATGAGCCTGCCCTTTCTATCGTTTCTCCAAGGTGTCTGCAGCATTGTGACGTATTTGTAGGCATATCATTGGAAGATTGGCCATAAGAGACTACATTTACCAGGGGTCCGCCCGGTGTCCTTTGTCTAAATTGGTGCGTAATCTACAAGCTGCACGCAGTCATCCAGTGATTGAGAGGAGAGAAGAGGCTTTCAACGAACGATATATCATGAAGAGATATGTGAAAAACACCTTGAGGATTGATTCTAAACAACGTTTACCATGTTTCAGTCGATATTATGGAGTTAATTTGGAAAAAAAGTTTGGCGTTTTGAAGACTGAATTTTCGTTTTTGATAGCCAAACGTGACGCACAAACAGAGCAATTTCTCCAAAACAAATAATCTGCTATCTAACTGAGAGTCTCCTCATTGAAAACATCTGAAGTTCTTCAAAGGTAAATTATTTTATTTGAATGATTTTCTGGTTTTTGTGAAAATGTTGCCTGCTGATGCTAACGCTAAATACTACGCTAGCTGCGCTAGCTGTTACACAAATGCTTGTTTTGCTATGGTTGAGAAGCATATTTTGAAAATCTGAGATGACAGTGTTGTTAACAAAAGGCTAAGCTTGAGAGCTAGCATATTAATTTAAATTAATTTGCGATTTTCATGAATAGTTAACGTTGCTACGGTAATGAGCTTGAGGCTGTATTCACGATCCCGATCCGGGATGGCTCGACGCAAGAAGTTAACACAGTGTCCAAGGAGGGGGCCAGAAGTATACAGAATGGTGTCGTTTGTGTAGAGGTGGATCAGAGAATCACCAGCAGCAAGAGCAACATCATTGATGTATACAGAAAAGAGAGTCGGCCCGAGAATTGAACCCTGTGGCACACCCATAGAGACTGTCAAAGGTCCAGACAACAGGCCCTCCGATTTGACACACTGGAACTCTATATCAGAGAAGTAGTTGGTAAACCAGGCGAGGCAATCATTTGAGAAACCAAGGCTGTCGAGTCTGCCAATAAGAATGTTGTGATTGACAGAGTCGAAAGCCTTGGCCAGGTCGATGAATACGGCTGCACAATAATGTCTCTTATCGATGGCGGTTATGATGTCGTTTAGAACCTTGAGCGTGGCTGAGGTGCACCCATGACCAGCTCTGAAACCAGATTGCATAGCGGAGAAGGTATGGTGGGACTCGAAATGGTCAGTAATCTGTTTGTTAACTTTGAAGACCTTAGAAAGACAGGTAGGATAGATATAGGTCTGTAGCAGTTTCAGTTTGAGTGTCACCCCCTTTGAAGAGGGGGATGAACGCGGCAGCTTTCCAATCTTTGGGAATCTCAGACGATACGAAAGAGAGTTGAACAGGCTGGTAATAGGGGGCTGCAAGCAATTTCGACAGATAATTTTAAAAAGAGAGGGTCAGATTGTCTAGCCCGGCTGATTTGTAGGGGTCCAGATTTTGCAGCTCTTTCAGAACATCAGCTATCTGGATTTGGGTAAAGGAGAAATGGTGGGCTTTGGCGGGTTGCTGTGGAGGGTGCCGGGCAGTTGACCAGGTAGGGGTGGGTAGCCATGTGAAAAGCATGGCCAGCCGTAGAGAAATGCTGGCTGAAATTCTCAATTATAGTGGATTTATCGGTGACAGTGTTTCCTAGTCTCAGAGCAGTGGGCAGCTGGGAGGAGGTGCTCTTATTCTCCATGGACTTTTACAGTGTCCCAGAACTTTTTTGAGTTAGTACTACAGGATGCAAATTTCTGTTTGAAAAAGTTTGCCTTAGCTTTTCTAACTGCCTGTGTATATTTGTTCCTAATTTCCCTGAAAAGTTGCATATCACGGGGCTATTCGATGCTAATGCAGAACGCCACAGGATGTTTTTTGTGCTGGTCAAGGGCAGACAGGTCTGGAGTGAACAAGACTATATGTATTCCTAGTTCTACATTTTTTAGAGAGGGGCATGCTTATTTAAGATGGTGAGGAAGGCACTTTTAATGAATAGCCAGGCATCATCTACTGACGGGATGAGGTCAATGTCATTCCAGGATACCCCGGCCAGGTCGATTACAAAGGCCTGCTCTGAGAAGTGTTTCAGGGAGTGCTTGACAGTGATGAGGGGTGGTTGTTTGGTCGCAGACCCATTGCTACGGATGCAGGCAATGAGGCAGGATCGCTGAGATCTACTGAAACAGCAGAAGTGTATTTGGAGGGCGAATTAGTTAGGATGACATCTTTGAGGGTGCCCATGTTTACTGATTTTGGGGTTGTACCTGGTAGGTTCATTGATAATTTGTGTGAGATTGAGGGCATCAAGCTTTGGGTTTGTAGATGGCCGGGTGTTAAGCATGTCCCAGTTTAGGTCACCTAGTAGCACGAGCTCAGAAGATAGATGGGGGCAATCAATTCACATATGGTATCAAGGGCAC